>NW_018250132.1:0-2256 GCF_001263595.1 Phalaenopsis equestris | reverse complement strand
CCCCAACTCCTAACCCCTCTTTCTCATCGTCTTCTTCCCAGTCGCCACACTCGAGAAGCGCTCCAGGCATGTATCCCCTGTTCTCCTCTTCGTAGATATCTTAAATATCGAAGATTTACGAAAAAAGACGCTTCCTTTACTGTGTTTTCTATGTGTTTTTGTTTGAGATCTGATCTCCGAGTCTGCTTCAGAAGGAGAAAAAAAAGGATTTTTTTTTAGCTGGTGACGATTGTTTAGGGTTTCTGTTCTGCTGTTTTTTTATCTTCTCTTATTAGAGTAAAAAAATTGCATTTTGGTGGCCTTCTTAGCTTTCTTTTGAGTATATTCGTTTATTTGGAGTGGTTGTACTCTTGTTCTTGCACAGAAGCGATTGAGATTCTTCCTTGTATTTGTTTGAAGCAGATAATTTGTGGATTTTGCTGAAAGGGAAGGTTTTGTGGCTTCTGTGCTGGATTAATGCTCTTCTGTTAATGATGAGGCTATCTGCTAGTAGAAATCAGAGGTCAAAAGGGGGATTTAGAGTGAAGCTTGTTCTGCAGATTTGCCTGTTACTGGCTATCTGCACCTGGTTGCTTTACCAGGTCAAGCATTCTCATGACAAGAAGAAAGCTTTTGAAGATAAGATCTCGCAGATTGCCTCAATGGAGGTCTCAAAGCAGCCTCACCTCTTTGATTTGGGCAGGAAGAGCCTTCCACTTCTCAAAGAAAAGGATTTGACAAGCGATAATCATGTCAAGGAGGACGGCAATGAGGAGGACGAAGGAGGATCATGTCAAGGAGGACGGCAATGAGGAGGACGAAGAAGGAGGGGGGCAGGAGCAGGAGCAGGAGCAGGATCAAGATCAGGATCAGGACATGAAACAGGAAGACACTAAGGATGAAGATGAATTCTTTAGCGAAGAAGAGAAGGATGGCCAGGTAGAGGAGGATGATTTTGATCTCCAGGAGGAGGAGGGCAGTGCCCAGGAGGCCAGAGAAGAGAATTATAAGAGAGATGATGCTTCGAGCGCTGTCGCTCATGATTCTTCGATGGAGATTGAAGATTCAAAAGGGAATGACTTGGAGTCTTCAGCCAATGGAACAGTTGATGTTGGCATGAACAACAACAATGAAACTTTGGTTTATGTTGCTCCTCCTATCAGCACTATCAGCAATGTTTCTAATGCTTCTTTTGGTGAAAATATTACTCTCATAAATTCGGATTTATCTATAAATGGGAGTCATTCAACTGAAGTTCTCCAACAGAATGAGCAAAAACTTGCCAACACAACAACACCAACAACCACCACCACAACAACAACAAATTTACCTGTGGACAATGCTTTTGATAATAGTTCAGTAGCAATCCAAAATGGATCTAAATTTGATAATTCTGTGTCAACCAGAGAGGTTTCTCAGCTTGCAAAATCTGGATTGATCCCAGTTCAAGATCAGAATTACAAGTCAGACGACCATCCTCTGAGTTCGGATCTATTAACAAATGGAGTGAAGGATTCTGATGATAAAGCTGCAGAGTAATGGAGTTCTTCAGCTGGTAGAGGTAGTAAGTTCTGTAACTGATGCAGCTATATATGTTTTCCTGCATGTAATGCTTGCTTAGGAAAGAAAAAAAAAAAAGATGGCCGTTTTCTAACTTTAATGAATGATGATGATATATATATCATGGGTTCATCAAGTCTAGAGAAAGAAAAGTGTTTTAACTTATGATAAGAGTTCAGTATAAGAGAGTTTTAGTTAAACAATTATGGTTTGAAGCTTGACAATATATGTTGGAAGGTGTTGTTTTGCTTTTCTATGCTAAAGGAGAACAAATTGATTTGAATAAATTAAAGGAACTGTTTGTTTGACTGAATTAGTGTAGCGTAAATGAAATGCAGAGTTTTTAAAATTTTGATTTTTGGTTTAATGCAACGGAAAGTAGTATACATTTTTGGTAAATTTGGAATACATCATGTGGCTTATAACTCATTTACTTCAAATCTATTAGCTTCGGGTGATTTTCAAATATTGTGTAAGAAGCGTGTATCGTCGACACCAGCCGCCACTATCAGCCGACTCCGCTGATGCTGGCGGATCATTGTGGTTTGTTGATTGATAATGTCCGTCGTCTCTCACCGCCGCCAGTCTTTACACTGGCCACCACTGTCAGCCGACTCCATCGATGCTGGCGGATTATTGTGGTTTGTTGATTGATGATGTCCGTCGTCTCTCATCGTCGCCAGTCTTTACATTAATTTCATAATCAAAATATTTTAA
>NW_018250131.1:1298-2829 GCF_001263595.1 Phalaenopsis equestris | reverse complement strand
CTCCCAAGCTTCATATATTGACTCTCCATCTATCTAACAGAACGATATTATGGCATTTCTTAGTTTAACAGTTTTAGATGGAGGGAAATATTTGGATAGAAATTTCTGTGAAAGTTCTCCTCAAGTTCTAATAGATCCAGGTACTAACGAGTTTAACCACATCTTAGCCTTATCCCTCAATGAAAAAGGAAAAAGTCTAAGTCTAATAGCATCGTTTGAGACTCTATCATATTTAAAAGTAGCACATAATTCTAAAAAAACTAGCGAGGTGTAAGTTAGGATCTTCATTTGGTGTACCTCCAAATTGATTGTTTTGTACCATTTGGATAATAGCAGGTTTAAGCTCAAATGAATTAGCAGTTACATCAGAATTTTGGATAGATAAGTGAATTTCATCTGTTGTAGGATTTGCATAATCTTCTAAGGGTCTAGGTTGTTGTTCATTCTCTATTCCTTGATTGTTCATAATGTTTTCCATTGTATCACAATTTCTAGATTTTCTTTTTAATCTTCTAATTTTTCTAACAGTTCGTTCTAATTCCAAATTGTATGGTATAAGATTTTCAGGTCCAAATTTGCGCATACAATTTAAAATTAGTACTCAGTAATATAATTAAAAACAAAAATAAAAATATATAAATATATAGATAAGTTGCAATTTAAGTAAAAACTTTTTAATAATTCTAATATGTCTGTTACCCTTAAAATTCTCCACGGCAACGGCTCCAAAAACTTGACCGACCTTTTTCTTTTTGTAAATTGACAGTTACAAGAATTTGATGGCGCTACTAAAAGATTTAAATTCCAGCAACGGTGTCAAAATCTTGACTGCGACTTTATATAGATGTTTTTGATTTAATAAAGATGTATAGATATAATATTCAATAATGTTGAAGTCTAATTTGTCAACGCAAGTATACGTATCACTCAAGTAATATAGGGCTCTAATGGAGTCCTAGTTATCGATCCCAAAGGGAGAAATAGAATACTTCGGACTAAGGCTTAATAAAAAGTAATATTTCAACTACAACGACGGCGTTCAATTTGTTTATCTATCACTAATAGGCAATTGAAATAAGTAGATAACTTGGATAACTAATAAATAACTAATGATAGAAAGTAGGGTTTAATTGTGATATTTAATATATAAGAAAGCATCCTTCTCCTTGTTAAGAAATTATAGTGAAAGGATAAAATGAATTAGTTCAATTTATATTGTGTCAAATAGGAGCATACCTATTCTTTACTCTTTGGTCCAGGCATAAAAAGCATTGACTAATCCTATGCTTGGTTGCTGAATCTGCGGCTAGGCTGGGAGTATACCGGCTCTCACTTCGGAGCTCCCAGGTTCCCCTCACCTGAGGGCTAACATCTACACATCAGCACCCAAACGATAGGACCGAATTGGGGATTTTAGTCTGTCACTCTAAAATCTCCAATTATATGCCCGATAGTAATATTTCCCTATTTATTTGCACCCAACTTCCAAAGGCTTTGACCTCCCTGAATCTTGGATGTAATCTTCACTTTA
>NW_018250131.1:0-669 GCF_001263595.1 Phalaenopsis equestris | reverse complement strand
GATGGCACCGTCGGCGGCCTTCTGGAGATTTTGTCCTGTAGCCTCGGGAAAAGCTCATCGTCGGTGGCGTCGACGGCATCGTCGGCGCCCTAGTGCAATTCTCCACATTTTGGTCCTTTTTGCTCCCAATTCGCTCCTTTTTGCATTTTTTTGATTCATTGACCTTAATTCATCATTCCTGCAACAAACATCAAAAATAATTTTCTTTAAAGTGCAATATCATATTGTTCGTTTCTGTTGAGAGTCACCAGCGGGTAAGTCGGGCGATTGGTGCCCCTCTAAATTGATTAATGGTAGAAGTCCCGCGAACTCAACATGCAAGCTGGTCACTGTAGTGGAGGCAAACTCTGAATGTCCTTTGATGGCCCACTATCTTCTCGACCCTCCGACTCAACTGATTCATGTGCACTGGGATAACATCAATGAATTTTTAAAAACCATCAATGGACAAAGAAATGTTTGCATACCCATAAATCTATCTATCAAGGAAAGAGTCTTCAAAATCTTTATTCCGAGTCTAGATGGGGTACCTCTGCCTCCCACTGGTGGTGGCCGTGGAAAAATAATTATTGCCGCTACCTCGAGCACCCTTCCCTTTCCTTAGTACATACCACAAGAAAGAATTATTGGCCAACAGTAATAATGTTCGTATCGGGCCAAAATGCTAGA
>NW_018250130.1:0-1370 GCF_001263595.1 Phalaenopsis equestris | reverse complement strand
CGAAAACTCCCGTATCAATAAAGCACAACCCCCGTGACGCGGGAATGAACATCAACGCATGGGACATTGAAAGTGATGTCAAACTGGCAATGATCACCTTAGAGCACAGCTATGACATTGCATACCCCAACTTATCATACCTGTAGTGCTCAACTGATGGTCCTATGAGCTCCTTGAGTCACAGTAAGCCATGTATGATCCTAATACTATCTCGTATCACTCAACAAGGATGCCCCGTATATGTTGCATCAAAAATGGATGCCAACACATATCAATAAGAATATTGAGCTTAAAGATTTAGCTCAATATTATTATATAAGTTTACATCATTAAGAAGGGAAATTTACACACATACCCCACAGTTCTTATGTATTTACATATCAAACACTGTTTGATGTTTACACTCATACCAATTTTATGTCATAAAGCTATTCATGAAAGAAAAGGTATTTCACTTTAAAGAATAATTAGGTTGATATTTATGATGTGATATCTTGTTAAAATTTTTAGTGATACAGTGATAGATGTGTAAATACATAAGAATTATGTGGTATATATGTAAATGCTCCAAAAATCAGGATATGTTTGGTCTGATAAAATATAATCTGCTGATAAGCTAGGTGCGGTGGTTATTAAAAATTTTTATTTATTTTTGAAAAGTCAAACCGCAGCCAGAAAGCTCCCACCGCTTCTTAGATAGGTGCGGCGTGAAAACACTGTTTTCAACTTTTTGAAAACACATAGGCTGTCAAAACGCAGTTTACCCAAACAGGTCAGATATATTTTCAAAACACCGCACCAAATTAGCTGCCGAATACTATTTTGATTCTTTTCTAAAAAAAAATTAAAGATATTTGAGGTGTTTCTATAAAAAAAAAAATTAAAAAAAAAAAAATGTGCTAACTGAATGATGTCATTTTAAATTACATTTTTGTAAATTAAATTTTCAATATAATCCATTTTTTTGCACAAAAAAATGACAATATCAACGTAATAAAATAAAGTGCATCAAATCTCAATAAGACAAACAAAAATTAGAATTACACAAACTCTCCAACAAAAATCATAATTTGCATGCAACAGAGTTAAACTTTAATGAAATACAAAATAAAATAAAATAAAATCATATCTTTTATTCAAACTAAACAGAATTTTCTCTATGGTCTTCTCTTAAAATATTCTAAATGTAAGAAAAAAAAGGGGAAAATTACATACATAGCACCCAATTATTTTGGATAGGTGTGTAAACGAGCCGAAAGCTCGCTCGTGTTCGGCTCGTTTATATTTCGAGCTCAAAAAATGTGTTCGTGTTCAGCTCGTTTGCTGAGCGAGCCAAACACGAGCAGTTCACGAACAAAGAGTCGTTTTGA
>NW_018250129.1:2274-2531 GCF_001263595.1 Phalaenopsis equestris | reverse complement strand
AATGTTCCAAGTTTGAACCATTCCCTTTTGCACACTTCTTTGTCTATTTCGTAGAAAAGTCCTATCCTTTTGAAGTCCTTAAAGATAATTTTTTCTGATTTTTATTGAGAGTATTCTTAAGTAATTTCGGTCGCTTAAGATGTAATTAACTATAGGGGCTTGCCCTTATAGGAAGTTTTTCCGAACCCAGCTTAAAATAAATCCTATTTAATTTTTCATATTAAATAGAGGAATTTGTCGGCAAATAAAACGGTTTC
>NW_018250129.1:0-867 GCF_001263595.1 Phalaenopsis equestris | reverse complement strand
GGCTCGTATCATAGACTTCGGTCATTCCTTTGTGGAAAAAAAAAGAGCCTGTCCTATAACGGATGTAGAGCAAGATTTAACCTAAATATTGCCAACGGTCATTTTAGACAAAATAAAGCCTCGGATTTGATAAATCCGTATTTCATTGATTTTGGCCTTAAATTTTAGCTTCGCTAAATCCCTTTAATCAGTGGATTTAGTAAATCCGAGGCGGGCGCAGATGAAAAAGTAAACGTGATGTTACATTCCTCAATGGTTTCAGGTAGGAGAAGAATGGAAGGAGGAGAAAAGTGAAAGTTTCGGGTCTCTTTAAGCAGAGATCCCTTCACTGTGTTCCAAGCTAGCTATATTTGTAACTGTATCGGGAGAGTTTGGTCATGAAGGCGATGGTCTTCGACAAAATAGAGGGAAAAGGGAGGGACATGCAAGGGTTTCGAGGGTTGGGGCTGGGTTGGGGGATTAGCTGTTTTGAAATGTTTAAGAAGTTGAGTTTTCAGGATTTAGTAAATCTTACTGAGATTTGTTGCTAAAGTCTAACAACCATTACAGATTTTCAAATATTATTAAAAAATAGTTCCCACAGGTCTGGTGGTAGTCTTCTGGCAGGAATCTTCTTGCTTCTGTTCGGAACCCGGTTCGGAACCGTGATCGCAAAGGCGGACCCCCTCCCCCTTGCCGCACTGGATAGGTGCAGTTGGGTTCCTCTGCCTTTTCATTGTGAATTTTGGTTTCGTTGGTATCAGGCATCAAGGATGGCCTCAAATGGCAAACTACAAGTCCGAATGGTATTTGATCACTCTATATCTCTCTCTTTATATATATATATATGTAGATATATATTAAAAAAAGGTGAAATCGATATTTGGT
>NW_018250128.1:0-795 GCF_001263595.1 Phalaenopsis equestris | reverse complement strand
TCATGTGGGCTCAAATTGGGCTTTTAAAATTGATCACATGGGCCTTTGAAAATTATTTATGCAAATGGGCTTTTAAAATATGTATGAAGGATTTAAATTGAAATTAACCATGGGCTAATTAAATTAGACACGAGTTTGGTTGAAATTGAGTTTGAACTTTGAAATTGGGTAGGTTATGAGTGAATTGAGTGAAAATTGGGTGCAAATTGGTGGTTTTGGGCCTTTAGAAGCAAGATAGGGATTTTGGTCAAAATTGGTCAATTCGGTCAAATTGGGCCAATTTCGAGGTTTGGATTAGTTTTGGGGAGGTTTGGAATGATTTTGGAGGTTTTGAGAGTTTTTAGGCCATGAGGGGAATTTTGGTAATTTTGAAAAATATTGGGGGTGCTTTGGGAGTTTTTGAAATTTTGGTATGTTTTGATCAATTTGGATGGCTTAAAATGTTTTGACATGATTTTTGGAGAAAATTGATGATTTGAGACATTTTTGGAATTTTTAGGGTCCCGAGGTTACTTTGGTAATTTTGGGTATTTTTGGTCAAATTGTGTCAATTTGGGAGATTTGAGGTCAATTAAAAAAGTGTTGGGGGTTGTTTTATGAAAGTTATGTGGAGTTTGGGATTTTGGGGAATTTTGGCAAAATTGGGTATTTTAAGTAGGTTTAGGGTTTGGGGGGTACTTGGTCATGGGTTGAACATACCTAGTCACCTTGGGACCAAGCTTAAGCAAATGGAAACTCTCTTATGATCCTTCATTTGTTTGTCCTAGCCATCTTGACCAAAGGATAAAGGCTTGG
>NW_018250127.1:0-1291 GCF_001263595.1 Phalaenopsis equestris | reverse complement strand
AAAAAAAAAAAACATCTTAGAATTCAGTTTTGAAAGTCCAAAAATTTGAAATCTGCCGCCAAAAGTCTAAACTTTTTAAGAGAAAAATATACAGCAATGAAAAATAATAACAATGAATAATGAAGATGATTTAATATCTGATTTCGCACAAGCCAAATTTAGAAGAAGTACATTTCCCCATTTAAGAGGACTACAATCCACAAAGCTGGAGACAAAACTGGCGTGCTAAATCAGCAAAAGATTATACACTCAATTGCCTCTGAATGAAAGTGCCATTTTGACCAATAGCATTACCCTAAAGACATATACGAACAAAATTGAAAAGAACAGAGTAAGAAAGCACAAATCACACAATCGTAACGAGGAGTACCAAAGGCCAGATATCAAACAGGTGGGAGCTCGCCGGATTTGAGATTCTCCTCGGGCTCATTGTGGGTTAAGGGCTTGGTGAGCATCAAAGGTCGGCGATCTTTCGCCGCATCATCGTCGTCGTTGTCGGTTGTGCTTAGGTTTATGCAAGCGCAGCGTTCCAGCGACGCGAAGAACACAGAAACCACGCTTGTCCCCAACCAATTCGCCATGCGATCGAGCTTATCACACGATGCGTGTATAGTGTTCTCCATCTACGCCGGGTAGCGTGTATAGTGTTCTCCATCTAATTCACGGATTGAAATCGTTGATAAACAGAGTGAGGATTTTGTAACCCTAAGAGAGAGAGAGGGAGAGAGAGAAACGGGAGTCGAGCTACTTGTGCAGTTTTGTAACCCTAAGAGAGAGAGAGGGAGAGAGAGAGACGGGAGTCGAGCTACTTGTGCAGTTGTGCTCGCTTGTTAGCACTAGCAATGTTGAGGCAAATTACATATAGAACCTTTTAATGAATATTTTAAAGAAGATTTACATAAATATCTCTCAATTTTTATGTATTTACAAATACACCCCATAAACTTAATTTTTTACATGCATGCCTGAAAAAATGATCTGATCGTATTTTTGATGTCGTAGAAAGATTTGGGTGGTATAAATGTAAGAAAATACGTAAATGCCCTTATACTTTTCACCTTATTTTATATCTTTATTATTGGGATGAGTTCTAAATTGAGTTCAAAACAATATTCGTAATTAAAATAGAAAATTTCAATTTATAGGACCTATTCAAATTGTACCAGAAAATGTTCCAAATATTAAGTAATTTGATTTTTATTTTAAATATAAAATAATTTTATTATTTTTAGAAATATTATATTATATATTATACATAAAGTATATCATATACATACTTTATATATATATA
>NW_018250126.1:0-1523 GCF_001263595.1 Phalaenopsis equestris | reverse complement strand
TTTTAACAATTTATTCATATACACTATTCAACATTTCAAGATAAAAAGTTATTTTGCTAAGACTTTTGTACATGATTAAATAGATCTATCACATAGTTTTCCAATATTCTTAGTAAGTTTTGCAAGCTTCGTTTATATAAATCAAGATAAAGCTCATAATAAGGACCCTCATACAAATGATAAGGAAATTATGAAGACATATCATTATCAAGAGATATAATGCAAAATAAGTATTGCACGTAGCTGCATGGGCATTGAAATACTTGAGATTGTAGCATAATAGGATGTTTAAAACAAAAAAATATTGACTAGAGGAAAAAATTTAAGACCATTTGAAGATGGTTGGTAGAGAGACCAAAAACATTACCCAATGCACAAAATCCAACTAATACTTTGATGTCCTTGCCTAGAAAGGGGAAAAATATGGCAACATATTTGATGACTTTCTTAGACTTGAAATTGCAGGGTAGATTTTTTAACCTGATGTTTGATATCTCCATGAAAATTTGTATGATTAATAGGGGAAGCGCAAATCACCATGTCAACAAATTATTTATATGAATCTCCCATCAATTTGGTTAGGAGCTTCTTATTATCATTTATTAGATGAGTGAGGCGTCTGATACAACTTGTAACAGGATGTCGTAAAGATAATAGAGGAGGAGAAGATGAAATTTATAAAATTAAAATCTTAAAAATTATCATGATTTTAAAATCCCATCCAAATCATGCTTTCAAAGGTAAAAATAATCTAAGTCATCCAAAACTCTAGTAATCTATGGATTGAAGCATGTGGCATTTGTTAGCCAAATTTTAAGAGGTTGACTAGTATTTGAAACCAATGAGTAAAGGGCAATTGATTTATGTTGTAGATTCACAAGAATGAGGAGATTGAAAGGGACACTAACTAAGGGCCCGGTTGGGGCATCTTTAATCGGTGGCGGCGTTTTTGAAAACGCCGCCTAACCGTTTGGTTTATACGTTTTTAAAAATGCTGTCTGCCGTGTTTAGGTTTTTTACACTAAACTCAGACAGCGAGTCGACCCCCGGGCTGCGTTTCAGGATAAGTTGCTTATCCTGAAATGCTTAAGCTGTCCCAAACATACCCTAAGACTACTCAATCTTGAATATCAAAAAGTGGAGAGCGTATAAGAAGTTTCATTAAAATATGAAATTATCCTTTTCAAGAAGATAGTAAAATACTCATACTCATTTTGAAGACAATAGCATTTTCATGCTCAAGAAGACCAGCCAAACAAGACTAACATTTTATGGATCCCGATTATATGATGGCTTAGATCACAACTGAGCTAGTAGTGGAATATAATTGGTTTGGATCATAAGGCAGATTGACACCATTTTTGTCTGTCTGGCTTAATTATAATTAACTTGCAGGCATGATTCAGTTTTATTGTAAATCAATTTTAATTTCTTACTAAACTAAATTATACTTGTTGGCTAACGAAATCTTTGACTGAAGATACATAAAGAAATGTTGGCCACTCTGAAAAATTATATATATA
>NW_018250125.1:0-1184 GCF_001263595.1 Phalaenopsis equestris | reverse complement strand
GCACCCAAAACATAGCTATTTACAAATCTAACACCCTCTTACATCCATTTTTAAAATTTTCACTTAAATATCAAAATTCTTAATAAAACCCAACCCATGTTTTTATTTTTTATGAAATTCTCAATGGTTTGATCGTGGCATGTGTAACATACATTTGTGCAGTTATTTGCTCTGATTGGAGAAGAATTGTAACATGTGTAACAGAATGAACTGCCTTAGTGTTTGATATTTTCTTGTTTTAACATTTGAAATTTAATTTTGTTGAGAAAATTATAAATTTTGCGTGACAAATTATTCATTTAACTAAAAAAATCTGCAAATAAGCTGTTTATAAAACACACAAACCAAACAACTAAACAACTTACCCATAGCAGGGGCAAAATAACAATTTATCCATAATCAATTGTTTTCCAAACACATAAACCAAAAAGCCAGATAGCTTATTCAAATCAGCTGCTCATCAGCAGATTATCAGAATAAGCTGCTTATCAGCAGAAGATGGATAAGCCGCAGCTGCCCCAAACATACCCTAAATTGAACTCCCAAATCAATTCAAAATCACTCAATTCCCTCTCCAAACTTCTCATGATAATCATCCAAGACAATTTGATCAATCAATTGAACCAAACTCAAAGTCTATCCAAACCCAACTTTAAATCCAAGTCCATGACATGAATTTGACCCCAAGCTTCAAATTAAATAAAACCCATTCAAATTGACCAAGTCATAGTCACCACAACTATCATTTGGACCCTAAAGACCAGGTTAGACCCACCTAACCCACCCTGCATGAACCATGCACCAAAGGGCCCTTATTTTAGGCGATCTCATCCCATATTCGACTAAACCTAAATATATTTGCCAATAACCATCAACCTTCAGAGATAATCTTCACTAAGCTGCCCTAGCTCCCTTGACCACTCTAGCCACCAGCCCTGGCCTAGCCTACCGGCCTAGTGGCCGAAAAACTCCAAAACACTAAAATTGAGAGTCATCCCAAGCTTTGAACTTAAAATTTGAACTACCTGAGTTAGCTCACTCTAATTGGTCACTTGAACCTTTCTTCCCTCCACATATGCAAAACATTGCACCCACTGCCCAGTGATGTTGGCCACTCCTTCCCCTTTTATTTAAACACCATCTCCTATTGATATCAAGAGAGATCATAAATTTTCTAGGGGAAA
>NW_018250124.1:0-863 GCF_001263595.1 Phalaenopsis equestris | reverse complement strand
TTTTATCCTTTATGGATGGATCGTTAGGATACAACTAGATCAAGATGGCTTCAGAAGATGCAGC
This sequence comes from Phalaenopsis equestris, assembly GCF_001263595.1. Classification (NCBI taxonomy): domain Eukaryota; kingdom Viridiplantae; phylum Streptophyta; class Magnoliopsida; order Asparagales; family Orchidaceae; genus Phalaenopsis; species Phalaenopsis equestris. Next base: position 799 of record NW_018250124.1, on the reverse strand, counting down.
ACTTAAAGCCTTCAGAATGCCGATTGGAATTTTCTACTACAAAGTGATATAATTTGGGTTGAAGAACGTCGGAGCAACTTACCAGTGAGCTATGAAGAAGATCTTTGATAACGTTCATCCACAACCAGGTGGAGTGTTACGTGAACGGCTTGGTCATCAAATGCAAGCACTGAATAGACCACCTACATGATTTGAGGATCGTGTTCAAATGATACGACAATATAATCTTTAGATGAATCCTTTAAAGTGTGCCTTGGTGTTACCTCCCAGAAATTTCTAGGATTCATTGTTCGTCATTGAGTAATTGAGATCAAACCAGAAAAGATTAAAGCTATCTTAGAAATTCCGCCTCCTTGAACCTTGAAACAATTACAATCTTTTCAAGGTAAATCGACATACGTAAGGTACTTTATATCTAATTTATCAGGTATCTGTTAGCCCTTTATGGTATTAATTAAAAAGGATAATAAATTTGTTTGGGAAGAGAAATGCCAAAGTACCTTTGAGGATATTAAGCAATACTTAACGATACCTCCTATTTTGGTAGCCCCTATCCCGGGAAAATCTTTAATACTTTATACGACGACCTTAAAAGATTCTCTCAGAGCCCTGTAGCTAAAACCAATGACAAGGGTAGGGAAAACACGCTTTATTACTTGATTCGACGTCTAATACCGACTGTCGGCACAATTTTAGTTAAGGAGTTGCTTGTTGGAAGCTGTCAGCGGCCGGAATCGAAACCTCGTCGCCCGCTTATGAAAGACATTTAATTTACATACATACATATATACATATATAT
>NW_018250123.1:1642-2368 GCF_001263595.1 Phalaenopsis equestris | reverse complement strand
CTATGATATGTTTCACTAAGAAGGAAGCATTAAAATTTTGATAATGACATGGGAGAGAAAGAAGAAGTCAAAGAGGAGTCTCAACTTTCAGTCTATGAAGAAGAGATGCTAGTGTTTCAAGCTGAGCCTGAGAAAGAGATCACAATAGAATTAACATTGATTGTCGTAAAAGATATTGAGTCTAAGAAGCCAATATCATAAAAGGTGAAGCCATGTTGAAGGAATTGCCATACATCAGGACCGACAATTTATATATTCGGTGTTTGCCACTGAAAATGGTCCAACATGTCACACATTTTATTCCAAAGTTAGTTCCTCCAGAAGAATTTGTTTATCGGATGTGCCCAATCGAGTACGAGGAGTGAAAGAGGCGGATTATAGATTTAATGGCTCCATACTTGTTTTATGAGAATACACGTCTACGTGCAGCTCCAGCTCAAGTTGTGTCAAAAAGAGATTGATATTTATTCTATCATGACAGGCTTAAGAAGTAAATGTGTTTTGGAGTTGTCTGAAATGGACATGAGCATAGATTTTGCAGTGGGACTGCTTGCGACACAGCGAAGATATAATTTTGTTATGATGGTGGTAGATTAACTCCAGAAGCCTCCAGAGAATAAGGCAAAGTCTCTCCTACCTTGGGAGAATGATGCAAGATGCATACTGTGAATGTCGGATGAGATACCATTGCAGAGAGGCAAGCCTCCGCCAACACCCCAGAATTGA
>NW_018250123.1:0-1267 GCF_001263595.1 Phalaenopsis equestris | reverse complement strand
AAGAAAAGCGCGAATTAATAAAAAAAGGATCTAAACAATGTAAACCGCAGCCATTTTGACATTGATTACGATGTTGATAAATGACTGAAGTTGAAGAAGTGGGTGATACAACTATAAAACCCAATTCCAAACAAAATCAAACTTAGTGACTTACTTTCCTGGCAGCAATAACTTGGAGATGTGATGGAACCCGAAGATTGGATCGATTCATTTCCTTCACCCAAAATAAAAGAAAAAGGACGATCAAATCCACACCAAATCTCTCAACTCAATTAACGGAAGAGAACAAAAGAAAGGAAAAAACTCAAAAACCCTACCATTCTCAAAAGAGAAGCCCTTCTTGAGAAGCTCCACTTCTTTCTTGACAGAGGAGACGCCGATGATCTTGAGGCGAAAATATGTTTGCTGTCATCTAGGAATATGCACTTACTTGTGAAGGCTCTGAAGAACAGTGAGAGAGTGCACTTACCTGGGAAGACTTTGAAGGCAGTTCATGGCGGATTCCCGCGAGAATCGGCGGCAGAATACGATTACTCCACCGCTGGGAAGAATTGAGTTCTATCAAGAGATAAATTTAAGAAAATTATTTGAATGGCTAATCAAATTCGTTTTATAAAGATACGGCTATGATTATGCCACTTGCAAGTGCAGAGTGTCTTTTGATTTTATCACGAGATTGTCGTATTCCAACCTTTCTAACTCAGATTTTGATTTATTACCTGAAAAATTAAATATAAAATTATTAAAGAAATAAACATGATCTATTTAGCTTCAATTCCTTTGTAGTTTAGTATTAAAGTTAATTATAAAATAATTTTCTACATTTTTCATATGTTTATTTGCGACTTCATGACAATTCATAGTTGTTAAATCCAAAACTGCTTAAGAAACGCAATAAAAGAATAGAGTGTAGGATAAAAAAAAAACAGAAAAAACTGCGAAGAATCGTATTTATAGGCACGAGTGCTACAATTATAAATTTGTTCTCTAATTATTAGCTTTTGATTGGCCACTTTGATAAATTACAGAGAAAATACAATAAAAAATCAAGTGTGATCGTCCGACTGATATTGAGTATGATGATTGCTAAGTCTAATCGATTGATTGTCTTAGGATTGTGCGTCGATAATCGATTGATGATGGTGTCGATACTTGATCGATCGCCCCAAGTTGTATCATTCTTATGGATTGTCTTTGAATGACCTCTAGCCCTTTAGGTTGCTGACAGATTAGATGGTCCCATGTGTGGTCGATCGGTTAATCATCC
>NW_018250122.1:0-3960 GCF_001263595.1 Phalaenopsis equestris | reverse complement strand
TAATATTTATTTTTTAAAATTTTAAAGTAATAAATAATACTATTTTTTTATTGAACTGCTATATAATAAAAATAATTAATTAATACTGATTTTTTTTAACTTTTAACAAATTAATTATATTATTTTTTGACAAAAATTCAAGTAATAAGTAAATTTTTCAAATATTTTTAAATTTTTACATAAAAATTCAAATAATATTAAATTAGTTATTTTAATATATTATAATAAATTTTTAACTTAAAAATAATTTTATTATGAAATTTATATTATTAAGTTATTTAAAATTTATATTCTTTATTTAGTTTAAAATAATAAAATTAAGCTAATTGAAAGAAAAAATAATTTAAAGTTATTTAAATATTACTGAAATAAAAATAATTAAAAAAAGAATTAATTAATTTAACTTCAACATTCAAAATAAGAAGTTTCGAGCAATACGTTCATCAAAATAATTTCAGATTTCATTAATAAAATTATTATTAGTATAATAAGTCTGAAAAAAATAGAAAATCTATCATTTATGGCGTGATCTTAGAGCGACTAATACTGAAGCATGTTTTAATGGCGCTCCGAGCGGTCTATCACCTCCCAAAAGAGCTCTTAAGAGATGTGGGCAGCTCAGGATTTTTAAATACTGCTTTTCGGCCCTACATCTAACCGATGTGGGACTATTTGTCCATGACATTCTTCTCCACCCAATAACGGGACGCTCGGCTCCACCGAGAGTCCCTCTCGATCATGGAGAGTCCACACACCTGGTAGACAGTAACCTGCTCTGATACCACTTGTCACCTCCCAAAAGAACTCTTGAGAGGTGGGCAGCCCAAGATTTAAATATTGTTTGTCGGCTATACATCTAGCCGATGTGGGACTATTTGTCCGTAACAGATCGCTCTTGTAGTTGATACGCCTCCTTATCTTCGTCTTCACCTCTTCATGACTTGACTGAAAATTTGGTGTATCTAAGTTTTCTAAATCGCAAATAGTTTCTACCATTTTGCTCCTTTTTAAACGCCTCTTGGACCTGGTCCCCTTTACTAATAAACTATTACTAACAGCCTCTTTTAAAAACTTAGCCTATTAACAAACGAAATTTAAGAAAATATATTTCTGGCCGGCCTGCTCTTCAGCGATGTGACGTGACTTAATAAGCGTGTTTAGGAAGTTCAAACAAGGATCATTAGCTCCATATACTGTCATTACTTTACATGTTATCATAATTACTGCTTTGGAGTCTGAATTAGTACCTTTTGAGGTCAAATTAATCATTTTTCTAGCCACTTCAAACATACTTGCTGAATTGAGAAGTTTTAATGATAAGCCTAGAAGAGTAAAAACAATTATATGCGGCTGGCTGCACGTCCAGACAACAGATTGCTTGCAATCATGACACTATGAATCACTGGCACTCATTCGTGCATATCGTTGGGATTCAAGAGTCCATAACGAAGAAGCATGATAGAGGGACCCATCTAGCTGGCCAGGCTAGGCTAATCGAGTCAAAACCAACATGATGATGGTTGACTGGTACCAACCCAACAACTCACCCCGAAGCTCACCAAGGTGTCCGAACCTTTTATCAAGGAAAGTTGACCCGATAAGGCAATTTATCCTAGAGAAAAGCCAACCTGAGGGGAGGATCCATTCCACAAAGCATCTTCGAACACCCAACGGAGACCAAAAGACTTCTAGCCATAAGCAAGATCATCGAGCCACCAAGAATGATATTGCGAGCCAAGCCAATCAAACCACCCTACCAAAACGAGATAATCTACCTTACTGAGTTCACCAAACTGAATTGGCTGAGCTAAGCCGACCAAGCTCGACAAACTGAGCTGGACAACCGACCCCAAAAATGACCAGGTGACGAGTCTTCACTTATAAAATACTGAATATAAATCCCATTTAAATAAGTGCAAAAATATAATATCATTATTATACCAAAGTTTCCTATAAATATAAGAAGCATTTATGAAAGAGCATCTCCCTCCCCCTATCTTTTTTACTATTCATTCAAGCTATTATAAGAAATCATGTCTCTCCTCCATTGTCTTCCTACTCTCCACTCCGTTGCTAGGATACAAGTCACAAATATTATTGGATTCAACAGCACGAACGAAACATGTACATCACTTTTTAAAAGTAAATAATAGTGATACATCTTATATTTTATTATAAATATGTAAATTTAGGTGTTATACATACATCAATATATAAGAATTGTGCGGTATACATGTCAATACCCCTTATTTTTATAAGGATAAACTACAGAGGTTTGGTCCACGCGTAAATGACATAAGTGGTGAAATATAATAAAATAGATTGTATCAATTTTGACAATGCCTAATAGTACTGCGGAACAATGATATGCTTAACATAATATCGTCAGAGGCAGTGCTCAGCTTAGTTACTTATGTAACTGAAATGAAACATATATATATAACTAGTTTAACTAGTTTAGTATAAAATCATATTAGTATAAAATCATAATATATATATATATATATATAATGGAAGTGTTTTTATTTTCATTGACTTTAAAGGTATGTTTGAGACTCTTTTATAGTTATTTTGCGTCATATTATCATTTGATTACTCTTTTTTCACTGTTTTAATTAATTTTTTATGATAAAAAATTGCATTTTATATCCAAATATATAAAAATAACTGGAATTGCCAAACTTTCGAATTGTTGAATGACCAAATTCAACCATATGGCAAGACATGATATAAAACTGATGGATGTGACATATAATCGTAGGATATGACATAATACTGTAACATTTGATATAACTTTTGCATATTTCTATATTTTTATTTTTTAGCATGAAAAAGAATACCCAAGACTTATAAAAAAAGGGAAAGATGAGACTCTCTCTTCCACGAACTTTTCCTCTCCTCTCTCTATTTCTCTCTCTTCACCTTATTAGTAAAAGAATTCATGTCCAAAAAACATTTAACAATCTTATACTTTTTTAAAAAAAACTAATATAATACCCATAATATTTTTAAAAAAAAATTGTAATACCCATAAAATATTAAAGAGATCTCCCTCTCTTGAGAAATTATTCCTACGCAGCTTTACGTGTGGACTCCAGTAATATGCCACTGTGTGATGATTTTTATGGGGTTATTAAAGTGAACCACGGAGGTTATTGAGAAATTATTTGGAGGTTATTGCAGAGGTTACTGCAATGAGTTATTGAAATGAAACTGCAGAGTTTATTTGAGGGTTATTGGAGTAGATACACAGAGGTTATTGAAGTGTTATTGGAATTAATGCTCCAACCCAAAAAACTTTTGTTGCTCCACTTCAATAACCCTGATATTTCCAATTTTAAATTTTCTTAAGTGAGCTCGACACATGACTGGATATTACTCGAGTCCGCATTTGCGCAACTAAATAATTTCTGCGGGTACTGGTTCGTTTGGGGGGGCGGTACCACCGCGGAGCGGCGAGTAAAAGCAGACTTCGTTTTTTTTTTCGTTTGGTTTCCAACTTCGCGGCACAACAACCGCGAAGTTGGTTCGAAGCGGACCGCGGGATAACCCTCGGGGCCTCGCTATCACCCGTGATTTTTACCCTTTACCTTGCACTCTCCCTTGGGTACTCGTTGCTTCCACGCCATCTCTCTCGCGAACCGGAAACGAGGGACAACAGAAAACTGAGGGAGGAACCTAGACGACGGCGATATCCTTGAGGAGTCGAATGGTTTTGTTGAGGGAAAGGGGAGGAAGGAGGGGAATGATAAACAGGGATGCCGTGTATTGGAGGAAGAAAGGCGAGATCCTTGTCATTGTGTGGTTCATGGAGGGACAGAGGATGGCGGTTGGATAGAGCTTGGTTTGAGAGGGAGAGGTCAAAGCCACCGGCGGCAACGAAGGACGTGGAGGCTGTACTAGTGGTGGTGGTTTCTGTTTCTCATTGTTCTTGCTTATGACTTGATCGAATCTGATACA
>NW_018250121.1:230276-230940 GCF_001263595.1 Phalaenopsis equestris | reverse complement strand
AAAAAAACTAAAAAAAATTAAAAATCTTGAAAAATTAAAAAAAACTACATAAATGACAAATCAAAATAATCAAAATGTTGAAATTCATCAAGATTTTAGACCTTTAAGTGATTATGTCAACCCTATTGTAGATGAACTTCATTGTAGTATTCAAGAACCTACTGTAGTGGCTAATTCATTTGAGCTTAAATCTGTTATTATCCAAATTATATCAAATATTCAATTTGGGGGATCACCAACTGAAGATCCAAATTTACATCTTACCAATTTTTTAGAATTGTGTGCTACATTTAAATATGATGGTGTTTCAAATGTGCCACAAGACTTAGGTTATTTACTTTCTCACTGAGAGATAAAGCTAAGATGTGGTTGAATTTGTTAGCACCTGGATCTATCAGAACTTAGGGTGATTTAGCACAAAACATCCTTGCTAAATATTTTCCACCATCAAAAATTGTGAAGCTTAGAAATGATATTACATCTTTTAATCAATTTAAAGGGGAATCTATTTATGAAGCATGAGAATGATTTAAAGAACTCTTAAGAAAGTGTCCACACCATGCTATACCAGATTGGTTAATAATTCAAACCTTTTATAATGGATTAATTGGTTCTCTTAGATCTATTATCGATGTCGCTGCTGGTGGTTCATTGATGTCAAAAT
>NW_018250121.1:229423-230092 GCF_001263595.1 Phalaenopsis equestris | reverse complement strand
ATGATTGAAGAGAATTCATTAGGCCAAATGGTAGATTCTCAACATCATTAGAGACTTTGAATTCCATAAATAATAAGCAGAATAACCCATATTTTAATTATTATAACCCAGGTTGGAAGAACCATCCCAACTTTAACTAGAATAACAATTAGGGTGGTAATAATCAGCAATGGGGGAACTACTAAGTAAACCCATTGGGAAACTGGCGGGAACAATAATTATAGATCTACTTATCTTCTAGGAATCAATAGTAATACACAATTTAAGGATAAGAAGTTATTTATAGAAGAAGTGGTGTTACAAATGGGTAATCAGTTACAAAGTCAAAGAGCTATAATTAGAAATATTGAGAATCAACTTGAGCAAATCGCAAGTTCAATAAGTAATAGATCTCAATGAACACCTCCTAGTAATACTGAATCAAATCCAAAAGACCAGAATAAAGAGCAAGTTAAAGTCGTACAACATAGAAGCAGAAGAGAGTTGGAAGGTAGGGTTCAAAAAGAGATTGAAGTAGAGAGAGAAGAAATTGAAGAATCAAAAGAGGATTCTCCGAAAGATTTTGAAAGACCTATTTCTCTGACAAAAAATTGATTTAGAAAAACCACCACCTGAATTTCCTTAGAGACTTCGATAACAGAAGTTGGATAAGCAATTTTCAAAATTTTT
>NW_018250121.1:226373-228687 GCF_001263595.1 Phalaenopsis equestris | reverse complement strand
CTAGTGAAAGTGGATCAATTTATTTTTCCTGTTGTTTTCATTGTGCTAGATATGGAGGAAGATAAAGAGATACCTATCATTTTGAGGAGACCTTTCCTAGCCACAGGAAGAGCAATGATAGATGTGTAGAAAGGGGAATTAACAATGTGCTTCAATGATCAAACTGTTACTTTTAACATTTCAAAATCAATGAAATACCCTACAAAAGGTAAAGATGATGAATGTTATACAATGGATGTTATAAGATATCTAAGCGAATGTCATTTCAAAACAACTCATGAAGAGAAATCTGAAATGAAAGAGTTGGAACACGAGTAAGAAGAGGAACTAGATCAATATGAGGATTAAACCTTTTTAAGGAAGATTCAAGTTATGTTCAAGAAAGTTTTGAAATTTTGGACACGATAGACAAAGATAAATCATTTTGGCCATCTATTGAAAAACCTTCAGAACTTGAGTTGAAATTACTTCCTGAACATTTAAAATATACCTTTTTAGAAGATTCCTCCACTTACCTGTTATAATTTTCTTGAAATTAACAAAGGAAGAAGAAAAAAAGCTGATGAAAATTCTGAAAAAATGTTAAGAAAGCCTTCGGATGGACAATTGTTGATATTAAAGGAATCGGTCCTTCAATTTGTATGCATATAATTAATCTAGAAGAAAACTGCAAACCCTGGGCTGATTTACAAATGAGATTAAATCCTGTTATGAAAGAGGTTGTTAAGAAAGAAATTTTAAAGTGGTTAGATGCTGGAATTATCTACCCTATTTCAGATAGTGCATGGGTTAGTCCAATTCATTGTGTTGCTAAGAAAGGAGAAGTAACTGTAACTGTGAATGATCATAATGAGTTAATACTTACTAGACAAGTTACAGGGTGTTGAATATGCATTGATTATATAACATTAAATCTTGTCACTAGGAAAGATCATTTTACACTTCCTTTCTAGATCAAATGCTGGATAGACTAGCTGGGCATAAATACTTTTATTTTCTGGTTTTCTGGATGGATATACTTGGATGGATATACTTGTTATCACCAAATTTAAATATCTTATGAGGATCAAGAGAAAAAAATTTACATTCAAGAGATCATTTTACACCAGTCCTTATGGTACTTTTGTTATTAGAAGAATGCCCTTTGGTTTATGTAATGCCCCTGCTACATTCAAGAGATGTATGATGGCAATTTTTTGTGATTTAATTGAAAAAGGGATTGAAGTCTTTATGGATGACTTTTTAGTGTTTGGAACTTCGTTTGACTCATGTTTAGAACATTTATCTAAAGTTCTTAAGTGTTGTGAACAAACAAATTTAGTCTTTAACTGGGAAAAATGCTAATTTATGATAGCAGGAGGAATTGTATTAGGTCATCAAATATCATAAAATGGTATGGAAGTAGATGCTGCTAAAATTTAAGTGATTGTTTATTTACTTTATCCAACAAGTGTAAGGGAAATTAGGAGTTTTTTAGGACATGCTGGATTCTACATGTGATATATTAAAGACTTTTCTAAGATTGCTCAGCCTTTATGCAATTTACAGGAGAAAGATGCAATTTTTAATTTTAATGAGGAATGCCTAAAAGCTTTTAAATCATTAAAAGAAAAATTAACTATTGCACCAATAAAAGTTCCACCAAATTGGGAAAAATCTTTTGAACTTATGTGTGATGCAAGTGACTATGCTATTGGAGATGTTTTAGAACAAAGATGTGATAAAATTTTTAAAGTTATTTACTATGCTAGTAAAACTCTTAATGAAACTCAAATTAATTATACAAAAACTGAAAAAAGAGTTATTAGCAATAGTATATGATTTTGATAAATTTAGATCATATTTGTTTAAAACTCATTGTGTAGTGCATACAGATCATTCTGTTATTAAGTACTTAATGAAAACGAAGGATATTAAACCGAGACTTATAAGATGGATTTTTCTTTTACAAGAATTTGATTTTGAAATAGTAGATTAGAAAGGAATTGAAAATCAAATTGTTGATCATTTGTCCAGGTTTGAATTAGAAAAATCACTATGTTTTGAAAAAGAAATTAATAAACATTTTCCAGATGAAAAATCGTTCACTGTAAATGAGTGACATGTTCCGTGGTATGCCAACATTGTGAACTATATTCTTAGTGATCTTAAACCCTATGGAAAGACATACCAATAAATGAGGAAATTTATTTCTGAAGCTAAGACATATTTTTGGGATGACCCATATTTATATAAACAAGGAAAGGATCTGATCATTCGAAGATGTGTACCATTAGAAGAAACTTATGAAATTATCCAAAAATGTCATAATTCT
>NW_018250121.1:222542-225713 GCF_001263595.1 Phalaenopsis equestris | reverse complement strand
AATGAATCTTATGAGAGTGCTAAGATTTATAAAGAAAAGATGAAAATGTAGCATGATCGAAAGATTCTTACTAAACATTTTAAGTCAGGGCAAGAAATTTTGGTATATAATGCATGGTTAAGATTATTTTCAGGTAAACTTAAGTCCAAGTGCATGAGCCCATTTGGTGTGATAAAAGTTTATCCTTATGGAGCTGTGGATACTAAAGATCCTAATTCTGAGAAAATTTTTAAAGTAAATGGACATAGGTTGAAACCTTATTATATAGGGGATCAGCAAAAATATAAAGATGGAATGATGTTGGGTCAACCAGAATGAGCACTGGTTACGTCGTGCTGACGACGTAAAACCAAGCGCTTTGTGAGAAGCAACTCGTAGTTATCAGTGTATTTTTTCTTTGATTGTTTTTTTGAGACTGATTAAGAAATTTGGGATAGTATTTTTAAGTTTATTTTGTGCTAGTAATGATTTTTAGACTTTATTTAGTGATCTAGACATGTTAGAATGAGAATTTGGATGTTAAGTTGACTGGTGAAAAAATGTGCACTGGCGCTTAAGCGCCAGATCTGTTGCTTAAGCAAGGCAATCTAATCACATGTACAAATTTCAATTTCTAGATGGTGTAACTGCAATTTAGTTGGAATAAATGTGTCTTGGTTGTTTCTAGTCATGCCTAGAAGAGTTATGAGGGGGAATTAGGCCTATAAATAGAAGGGGTTTGTGAAGGAATTTCACCCCGGATTATTTTTATCCCTAAAAGTCTAATAAAGAGAGAGATTTAGAGAAAATGTCTTCATGGGAGATGGATTTGAAGAAGAAAGAAGAAGCCATGAGGAAGAAGTTCATTATTCAAAGTTCACAGTGCACAGAAGATGTATAATGGTTTCTTAGCCTTTAGTATTGAAGGGATATCGGAGAAGATCAACCAGATGGAGAATATTATATCTGTATTAGAGACTAAGGTGCTTGAACGGCATGCTCATCTAGAACATATTAGGTGGCAACTTAAGATGCAATTCAACCATACCAGTTATGTAGAGGAAGTAGATAAGGTGATGTTCCTTAAGCAAAAGTGGATCGAATATGATAGTATTAGAGCTTGTCACCACCGTCCGTTTTATCAACTCTATATTCCTGGAGAGACTACTGAGAGACAAGAATTCATTCCTTCTAATGAAGAGTGGCATTAAGTTAAGTGTTAGGAATTGTGTGTTTGGAGTCATCTTTTTAAGTGTGTTAGTATTTATACTTTACCTATGCTTAAAAATACAATTATTTAATACTGCTGCTAAAAGATTTTTGTAAATGTGTGTTAGTGTTAAGTGTTTTGTACTTAGGAATATTTTCTCATCCAAGACTATTTAGAGAGAGAACTAAGTGTTAAATGTGTTTGTACTTATTTGTGAATTAATATAAGTTTATTTTTGTGAAAATTTGTGCTATTTTTAGCCTCGAATTGAATTAATTATCATGGAGAATTTTGAGAGAGAAGGGAGTTATAGGAAGTAAAAATAGTCATTTAAGTGCTATAAGACCATTTAGGGGTAGTTTACTTAGGGTAATAGTGCATTTTAGTTAAAATTAAAAATTTTGAAAATTGTGCACTGGTGCCTAAGCACCACATCTCGCGCTCAAGCATATTATTGAGCTTAAGAGTGAGGTAACCCAAGAGGCAGGCGCTAAGAGCCACATATTCACGCTTAAGCGCTGGTTCACGAAAACCAGTTTGTGAACGGTTAAAAGTTAACCCCGAAAAACACCATTTTCACTCCTTCCATCGTCTTCTTCCTTCGATGTTGACAATTTTGAGTTTAGGGCAAACCTTATTTTGAAGATTGTGAAATTTGGAGATTTCTTGGTGGAATCAAGTGAGATTTGCTAGATCCAAGTTCCTTGAGGTAAGAGCTTTATTTCTATGCAAAAATTTTAGATTTTCACCATATATTTTAAGCACATTTGAAAGATTTCAAAATTTAGTATTCATGGTGAAAAGTGAAGAATCTCAAATGCGACAAGTTTCTGTTGCATTTGGAGGATTTTTCGCTGCATATCCTCCATAGTAAGCTACTGGGTACTTTTTGCAGATTTCTCCTAGCGCCATTGTGTCATTTTCTCTCGTTTAAGAATTCGATGGGTGTAGTTGTAGATAAAAAATTAGTGGAAGTTGAAGGTTTTGAGGGTAGGTGTCGGGACAAATTTTTAGCGGAGGAAGTAATGTTAAATTTTGAAAATTTTGGATTGGAACTAGAATTGAAGACCTGATAGTCCGCCGATAGTGAAGAAGTGGAAGACTGATAGTCCGCCGATAGTGAGAACAGTTCTGTTGTTTCTCTGTTGTCGCTATAATTGTTTTATGCAAATCTCCTAGAGGTAATCTCCTAGAGGTTGAGGACGATCTAGTTATGGTTTGAGGGAAGTTGGTATCTTTTACTCCAGAAATAATCAACTTGTTTTACCATTTACCACTGGAGATTTTGTGTTTTTTATGCGAATTATAGTCCTACGGAAGAGGAATTGGACAAGATCATATCTTATTTGATTGTTGGAAGAGGACTTTGGAAGATTACAAATGAGAGGAGAGTAATTTTCTAATGTCAAAGTTGTGTGCACCATCAAAGCTTGGCACTATTTTGTATTTGCTCGTCTGCTTCCTACAAATCATCTCAGTGAAGTGACCAGAGAGAGAGAGCGAGGTTGAATTATTGTATTCAGGAGGGAAAGCCCGTCAACATAGGGGCTTTGATCTTTCACACTATCATCAGTTCAGCTGCTGCTACTACTACTACAAGTATGAGATTTATTTCATTGATATTTTCTTTAAGCAAGCAGGCTGGAGTAAAGTACGATAGTTGGGAGGAAGTTCTGTTGCCTCTGAAGCCCATTACAAAAGTGAATGTGAAGACTTATTCGGAGCATTCGATTTTTGGCTGGAGAGGAGGATTTTCCAGGAGCTATGGATTAGAGACGTCTGTTGCATCTACCTCTACTGCATCTTCATCAAGACCATCTACTTCACATGCTTCAACATCTCGAGGAGAGTCAACTGAGACTCAAGAGCAGTTATTACAGAAGATGATGACTCATATCCACTTTACCACTGATAAAGTTCAAAATCTAGAACAATTTGTTGAGCATACAAATAGGTATAATAGGAGAAAGAGTGACTTTGAG
>NW_018250121.1:220550-221446 GCF_001263595.1 Phalaenopsis equestris | reverse complement strand
TAAAATAAAAATACAGATTATAGTAATCATTGCCTGAAAAAGAAAAAAAAGAAGAAAAAAAAAGAAAAAGAAGAAAGAAAAAGAAAAAGAAAAAGAAATTAAAAATAAAAGAAAAAGAAACTCATATACATATCATATATATTTGGTTTTTAAAGATTGAAGTGTCACTTGAGGACAAGTAACATTTTAAGTTTGGGGTATTTTGATACACCTAAAATATATAATGTTCTTAGACACATTTTTATACCTATTTTTGAGATATTGAGCTATAATAGAAGGTATTTTTGTGTTTTTCTTGCAGATACAAGTAAAAATGGAAAAAAATGTTTAAAGGAGTGAAAAAGGATCAAATTTGGAGCAAAAAGGTGAAAAATTGTGCAAAAGAGTTTTAACGCCTAAGCGTCAGATCTGATGCTTAGGAACCGGTTAAACAAAGAAGGCCGCGCTTAAGAGCTGAGACCCCGCGCTTAAGCGCTAGTGGTAGTTACTAGATGAGCAAAATCAATTTTCACGAATTTCAAAGAGGTTTTTGAGGCACCCATTGGCTTAATAGGTGGTTATAACCACCATGGACGAAAATTATCATGAAAGGATGCATCTCTTGAGCAAATACATCGAATCAAGACACATTGCGAAGAGATCCCAAGGCACCTCTTGGAAAACTATAAAAGAAAGAAGAGAGGACTTAGAAAAGAGTCCTGAAAAGGTCTGAAAAAGTGTGAGTCCTGAAAATATTTGCAATTTTTGAAAGTTCTTCTCTGGGCAATTAGTTCGAAGAGATTTTCAGGAACCACCTTTTATTTACTTTATCCTTTTTGTTATTTTGTTTTGAGTGATTGTAAAAGAGAAGATATTCAAAGGAACTTCAAGAGTTTGGTGGAGGACTTGAGATAAGT
>NW_018250121.1:202448-220301 GCF_001263595.1 Phalaenopsis equestris | reverse complement strand
TAGTTCATATGATTGAGTGCAAATAAATAGGGAAATATTCATTGATGGGTGTAGAGTTAGAGGACTTTAAAGTGACAGGTTAAAGCCCCCAAATTCGTTTATTGTTTTAGGTACTGATATGAGAATGTTAGCCCACAAATTGAGGGAATCGAGGGAACTCTAGAGTTAGAGCTAGGTATCTTCCCTGCCTAGCCGACCTTCAGAACTATTCAAACTTTAAATTAGCCAATGTTCTTTATAGAATCTCTAGTAAGGGTAAAAGATATTATTGCTCCTATTTGGTACAACACAATATGCATACTTCCACAACCGAATTCTTATACTTATTACTGATTCATGATAAGAAGAAAGATATTTTTGTATTAAGTATTTTTCTTCTACAAAAACTTTAGTTATCCTTTTAAGTTGTTATTGTTTCGTTAAAATATCAAAAATATCAAAAATAATTAAATTTTAAATTCCTACAAAAATCATTTTTAGTTTAATTAATTATCTTTTTAAAAATAAAAAAACTTTCTAAAAAGAGCATATTGCATAATCTTCTTTGTGGGTTCGATATTCAGGTCTTAATCAAAAAGTCCTATATTACTTGATAACGATACATATACTTGTGTAGTATCCCAATATAAATATATATAAATTAAAAAGTTAATTTCTTATTTTTCTTCAGGATCAAGTTTTTTGTTTTGTCCTAAAATAAGAAAATATAAGTGAAAAATACCATCAGAACTATTGTGATACTGTGCATAAGCATTAAGTAGGGGATCATTGCCCTACTTGGAGCCCACGCTCAAGCCTTCTTCTTCTTCTATAAGCCTTCCTCTCCTCTTCCAATTAATTCAAGAGTCCAAGAGTTCTTTTAAAAGCATTTCCAAGCCTTATTTATAATTTCTCAAAAGATTCCTAAGTGTCACTTCAAAATTGTCCATATTCGTTGAATCTTCCAAATGGTACCTGAAGTGCCCCTTCAAAACTCCTTCTGATGACACCAAACTCTTCTAGAAAGTCTCTTTTCTCATTTCCAATGAATTCACCAAGAGACACACGAAGCAACGCTTCAAAAATCGTCCAAATTTGATGTATATTCTAGAAGATATGTTGAAAACCGTTTTTGGCGCCGAAGCGCCGATTCTGGGGATCTTCTTTATTTGGTGGTGCTTAAGGGTCATATTTGGGTGCTTAAATTTCAGGCACAGGCACTTAAGTACCCGTTTTGGTCCCCATGGCTCTGGTGTGCCCCAATTCAGTGTGCCCCGATTTGACCCGATTTGCTCCGGTTTGCTCCGTTTTGGTCCATTTTTGTTCCATTTGCTCCAATCACTCCAAATTCTTCAATTTGATGTACTTACAACCAAAAAAACAAGAAAACATACCTTTAAATTGAAATATCATTATAAAATAAAGCATGAAAAATATTATATTTTTAGGCGTATCAGTTGCCCCCCAAGAAGCACTTAGTTTAACGTCCTCAGCCCGACGAATCCAGATAGTTACTCAGGTTAACCCAACATTAAAATCTCATTTTCAATGGTCTTTCTTCTACAAATTAGGGTTTAAGTCTCAATCCATTCACTTTAAATACCCTACTACTCTTAGGATCTTTAATATCAATTGTACAAAAAGGATAAACTTTACTACAGTAGATGGTCCTGACCACCGAGACTTAAGTTTCCTGGGAAATAATTTTGATCGATTATTATATAGTAAAACCTCCTATCAAGGTTTAAAATATTTCCTAAGATTCTTTTGATCATGCCACTTTTTCATTTTCTCTTTATAAATTCTCACATTTTCATATGATTATTGTCTAAGTTTATCTAGTTCATTTAACTACAGTAATCTCTTCTCACCAGATTCCTTTATATTGTAGTTGAATTCCTTAACAACTCAATAAGCCTTATGTTCTAATTTCATTAGTAAGTGACAAGCTTTTCCAAATAAGAGTCTATATGGAGACATTTCTATAAGTATTTTATAAGCAATCATATAAGCACATAATGCATCATCTAATCTCAAAGACCAATCCTTCCTATTAAGATTGATAATTTTCTCTAGGATCCTTTTGATTTCTCTATTAGATAATTATGCTAAGCCACTTTTTTTGGAATGACATGTTGTAGCAATTTTATGTTTAATTCCAAATTTAGTAACTAATTTCTCAATCTTTCTATTTCTAAATAGGCTTCCCCCATCACTAATAATCACTTTTGACATACCAAATCTACTAAAGATATTCTTCTTTAAGAATTTAGCTACATTCTAAGCATCATAATGTAAAATATTCTTTTCCTTAATCCATTTTAAAACATAATCCATAACTATCAAAACATATAAATTCTCTAATGATAGTGCAAAGGGACCCATAAAGTCTAAACTCTAAACATCAAAAACTCGATCTATGGAGTATAGTTTACGGGCCTTTCATCTTGCTTAAAATTATTGCCTACTCTTTGGCACATATCACGAGTTTTATATATATATTCACATCCCTAAATAAAGTAGGCCAATAAAATCCTAATTCCAATATCTTAAAAGTAGTTTTATCAACTCCAAAATGTTCCGCAAATTTAGAATCATGAAATTTCTTAATAATTTCTAAGGTTTCTTCTATAAGTGCACATCTCCTAATCACCTGATCCTTACATTGTTTATAAAGGTATGGGTCGTCCCAGAAGTAATATATGTCGTCATGGATAAATTTCTTCTGTGATGGTATGTCATGCCATAAGACATAATATCACTAACAAAAAAATTTACTATGTCAGTATACCACAAAATATGTCATCCAATAATAGCATACAGTTTCTTATCAAGAAAATTCTCATTGATCTCATTTTCATAATCGCATAAATTCTTTTAATACAGTCTTCATAAATGGTCTACCATTTGATTATCAGTCCCCTTCCAATGCACTACTTTGATGTCAAATTCTTATATCAGAAAGACCCATCTAATCAATCTTCGTTTGACATCCTTTCTTGACATCTGATATCAAAAACCATAATGGTCACTGTAAACACTACATTTTGCTCCAATCAAATAGGATTTAATTTTATTTAAACCATATACTATGTCCAACAGCTTCTTCTCGGTAGTGGTGTAATTAATTTGATCTTCATTAAGGATTTTACTAACATAGTAAATAGCTTTAAACATTTTATCGTATTGTTGTCCTAATGCTACTCCGATGGCATAGTCATTGCATCACATATTAACTCAAATGGTTTCCCCTAATCAGGTGAAACAATAATAGGAGCAGTGACTAACTTCTCATTCAAAGTATTAAAGGCAATTAGGCATTCATGGTCAAAATTAAATAGCGTCCTTTTCTAAAAGATGGCATAAGGGTTTGGTGAATTTAGAAAATCCTTATTGTATCGCCTATAGAATCCAACATATCCTAAAAAACTTCTAACTCCCCTCACAGTAGTAGGTGAAGGTAGTTTTTCAATAACTTGCACTTTTGTTGGATCTACATTCATGCATTTTTCAAATATTTTATGTCCTAACACAATACCTCCCGAAACCATGAATTAGCACTTCTCCTAATTAAGAAAAGGATTAGTTTCTTCAAAATGTTTCAATACCCTCTTCAGATGATTTATACATAAGTCAAATAAAAGACCAAACACTAAAAAATCATTCATAAACACTTCAATTCTTTTCTCAATCCGGTCAAAAAAAATAGACATCATACACCAATGAAACATAGTTGGTTTGTTACATAACCTAAAAGGCATACTTCAAAAAGTAAAAGTCCCATAAGGACTTTTGAATATTGTCTTATCTTGATCCTCATGCAGTATTGGTATCTGATGATACCCAAAATATTCATCTAAAAAGCAAAAATATGGATGGCCAGCTAGCCTATCCAACCTCTAATCCATAAAATATAAAGGAAAGTGATTTTTCCAAGGGGCATAATTTAACTTCCTATAATCTATACATATGTTCCACCAAGTGACATGTCTAGTTGGAATTAATTCATTCTATTCATATACAGACACTATTACTCCCCCTTTCTCGAGAATACTGTGAATAGGAATAACCCAAGAACTATTGATTAAAAGATAAATTATATCTGCATCAAGCCATTTTAATATTTTCTTTATAACTACATCTTTTATAACTAGGTTTAATCTCCTTTGAGGATCTGCTCGAGGTTTATGATTATCTTCAATCAGAATCCTATGCCTGCATATAAAAGGACCAATCCCCTTTATATCTACTATGGTCCATCTGAAAGCTTTCTTATAATTCCTTAAAATTTTCATCAATTTCTCCTCTTATGAATTAGTAAAATTTGAGGGTATGACAACTGGTAATATAGAAGACTTCTCCAAGTAAGCATACTTTAGGTTTTTAGAAAGCACCTTCATCTCAAGTTCATGGGGTTCATCTATAGATGGAATAAGAGGTTTATTATTTTATGTTGTATCTATAATCTTGATTCACTCCCTGACTATCTTAGAATTATCTTCTACAAGTAAGGAAAATTCATCTTCAGTGTTTACAAAGTTTTCCTCATTGAATTTTAGCTCTATTATTTTTACTTCATAATTCTCCCAAAAGTGGTTACTACAAAAAAACCAATTAAATCCATTCAAAAACATGTATCTTCATTTCTTACAAAAGGATACTTCATAGATTTTAATACATTAAATGTAACCTCTTAATTATTTACCCTCATTGTTAATTCACCTTTTTTTTACATGTATCATAGCTCGTCAAGTGGCTATGAAAGGCCAACCTAAAATTATGAGAATTTATTTATCTTACTCCATATCTAAAATAATGAAATCAATAAGAAAGATAAATTTTTCCTCCTTCATGAGAACATCTTCTATAAACCCCTTTAGATAACTGATCAATCAATCAGCTAATTAAAGGGTCATAGTAGTAGGAGACACTCTCCTAATCTTAACCTTATTAAAATAATTTGTGGCATAAGGTTAATGCTGGCCCCAAAATCACATAAAATGTTTCTAAAAAATCTTTCTCCAGTTGCACAATGGATAGTAAAGCTCCTAGAATCCTTAAGTTTCTGTGGAAGCTTCTTCTGAACGTTGGCACCTCACTCTTCACTGAGTGCAACAGTCACATAATCTCCAAACTTTCTCTTCTTATTAAGAATGGCTTTCATGAACTTTACATAACATGAGGTCAAATTCCTCTCTTTAGGAGCCTAGGTATTAGCCTTAGGACTTTTATAGGATTATCTTAGAGGATTAGTGAGAGAAACCTCACCCCACTGGTCGGCACTATTTTGGTTGTGGAGTTGCCCGTTGGAAGCTGTCGGTTGTCAGAATCGGAATCTCGTCACCCGCTTTGAAATATATATATATATATAAGTTTAGAAAAATATGAAATCAAACTGATCTGATATCTTTCAAAGTTCAAATGAAAGAGCACTATGCCTCAAACCTTGTATCTATCCCGAAAGATAAACACAAGACTTGAGGGTGAGGCTTGATTAAATGAACTAAAAAATATATGGCATCCATTTAGTTTGAGAAAACTATTTTATTTGCCGACAAGTTATACTATTTTATATGAAGAATTACATAGGGTTTATATTATTTATATTAAGCTGAAGCTTTATATAAGGGCAAGCCCCTATAGTTAATTACATCTTAGATAACTGAAGTCACCTAAGAAAACTCTCGATAAAAATCAGGGAATATTATCTTCAAAGAGGTCAAAAGGATAGAACTTTTCAACGAGATTAGACAAAAAGGTGTGAAAGGGGAATGACTCAAATTTGAAAAATTTTGTTGTAGAGTCCAAAGGAGGAAGAACTAGGGGATGTCATAGATCCGGAGGAGAACCTCAGTGACTTCTCAATCTATCCTATTATTTGGTTTCAGTTTTAGAGAGAAATATTTAAGTGTTTCTTCCTACATATTTTATTAATTAAGTCTTACATTTATACGAGACAGTCGTACAAATAGCCTTGAAGATCTGACTAGTAACGAATGATAACCTCGAAATTTTAAGACGAGTTAGGACTTATATTATACAGTAGGGCTATACAAAATACCTAAAGATAATGTGAGGATTTATGTTGCACTAGGCAGACAACCTCGAAATCTTATGTCTTGTTTATTTAATTCTAAAGAAAGATATGCTATTGTAGATCCTCTTGCTGATTAAGATCGCTGTGCTGCCCACAATGCTAGCTCCAAGCTCCTCTTCATGACGAGTTTAAGTTTTCTTATGTGTCGATTCTAAGGAAAAATATGTTGTTATAGATCCTCTTACTTATGAAGATGATCTTGTTGCCCACAATGCTAGCTCCAAGCTCCTCTTCATGACGAGTTTAAGTTTTCTTATGTGTCGGGTTATGATGTCAAATCAAATGTCCCTATGGTTATGGTCATTTAAATATTATGGGGAATATTAAAGATAATTAAAGCGACACCTGTTAGGATCTCACGGTTCCTTTGTTCCGGCACCACTATTTTCTTTTGGATTCACTTAGTCCAAATGAATTTACTAAACTCAACTTAATGAATTCCAAAATTTCATTTAGACCATGGGAAGTCTAGTTAGCAACCGTTGGTTACCTCCTCCGAGGGATTCCCGATCATCCGATAGAGACGTTTTAATTTAGTTACAATTTATATTTTGTGTTATTTGTGATTAAATTTTGAGTTGTTTTATATTTTGAATGTTGTGGCGGTCAATTTTATGTTGGTTAATTTTAGTTTTAGTTTTGGTTTTACGCCTATCCTATCAATTTTGGTTTTCATGCAGGGTGATATCGTTGTTTAACATACAAGCTTGAGACAAGAAGCACAAAGAGGTAAATGCATTAATTTCAAAGTGTACCTGTCGATTCTTCTTGTTCCACCACCTGAAAGGTTAGTTTTTGCAAAACAAGTATATAATTTTACAAAGAATTTAAATTGCAGGAGTAGATGAAGATTTAGTTACCAAACCCCAAGTTATGATTTTATTAAATCTCGGAAGATCCTAGTAGATGATTTTAGAACAAAAGTATGACAAATTCAATTTGCCCTTCATAATGTCCAATAGATTTCAAAAATGCTCGAGACATGACCCTGGACCATTTTGAAGATCTCTTGAAATATTTTGAGTTCATTTTGAACTTATCATATTGTTCCATTAATCATCTGAGGTCGAAGTGTAACTACCCCGTTGCTTAATGAAACTTGACAATTTAATTATCCCAATGATAGGACCCAATTAATCAATTGAAGTTTCTTTTAAAGGTTATATGAGTCGGTGCCTCTAAGGCAAGTTTAGATCAGTTAAAGATTATAGTACCGGCTTGAAGTGTTTAAAGATGTTAATCACCAATCGTGTTATCTTCTAAATCCAATCAATTGAGTTTAGACATTGAGCCTAGGTCACTACTAAGCCTTTAATAATCATGATAGGTGGAATGGTGATTATGAAAATTTTGAATTAAGTGATATGTATTCTTATTGAATGATCACATCATCCTTAACTTTAGGCTTGGGAAAAGTAGATTATCATTTTTCTATCTTAAGACCATCACTTAAGAATTGCTTGATCTTAGTCGACTTCCAAGTCATAAAGATTAAGAGAATTATGATTTTGTTGATGTTGTGCAAGGGTGGTGAGTGAGTTTCTACCTTTTAATCCCACTGTATTTCAATCATCCAAACATGTTTATTAAGATCAAAATTACCCATTTTCCCTTAGTTAATTCTAAATTTTCATTAAGACACCAAAGTTTAAAATGACTATTTTGCCCTTGTGGCACTTCACCTCGTAACTCATTAACCATAACTCAAATAACTTTGAGGGTTTAGAGTGTCATATTCATGAGGTGATTATAATGCTACAAGAGAACATGTGAACTTCTCAAAATTTAATTTAATTTAAGTTTTTATTTAAACCCAGAAAATAGGCTTTTTTTTAGAAATTGATTCATTTAACTTTCCAAGTTAAAGTTTTTATTTACAAGAAAATTATTCGAGGTTTTCCTAGGTCAGCGAAATACATAACCAAAATTTCATGATTTTTTTGAATTAAATTTTTATTATTAATATTTAACTATTAACAAGTTTCAATGATTTAATCAAATAGAAAATAATGTTTTAATTACCAAAATTATTTTTATATTTTTATTAGACTCCTTTGAGTTCAGAAAACTCAGAGAATCAAATTTTTTATTTCTATGATTTTTAATTTAATCATTAAACTATTTTAATGGGAAAAAATAAAAAAAATTCATTTTTAAGATTTTAAAATTTATTTTAATTTAGGAAAATTAGGAAAAATATTTTAATGAGTCCCAAGTGATTAGATAAAAATTAGGAACATTTTGAAATATTTTGATATTTTTTGAGATTTTTAATTATTTTTAAATTCAAAATAAAGCTCAAAAATTAAGTATTTTTATAAAAATAATTTTTATTTTTCCCAAGTGCCTCTGATCAAAAGGAACTCAGAAAACTACTTTTCATAATTTTCTCAAGTGTATTTATTTTAATATAATTATTTCTGTTCAAAAATACAAGGTTCCTTAGAAAATCAACTTTAATACTTGAACTTAATCAAATAATTTTTAAATTTTACAGTGGACAAACATGATTTCTATGAACAATGTGGGATTGATTTTGTCAATTTTAGATAAGCATATAATTTACATAAATTAACACAAGATACTTACATTTAATTAAACATAGAAATTTACAAGATAATTCAAGGCATCATGATATTTTTCTTAGACTTCCCTGACCACAAGAAACCTATTAAAATTATTTTCCAAATGATATTTTAATTTATATCATTAAAATATGTCAAAATCGTCACCTTAGCTTGAAAATTAAGGTTAGAAGCATAGAGATATTCTCTGACCTTGAAAACATCAGAGGACATAGTCTCTGTAATGAGGAACAAACCTTCAAAATTTCAAGTCATGGTGAGCAAAATTTGATCATTATGAATTAAAATACTCCAAAGGGTATTTAATTCATTAAAAATCAGGGAATAAAAAAATAATTTTTGTTTTTAGTCCAATAATTTTTTTAGTCCACATTATTCTCCCTGTTCACGGAGCAAGAGGGTATTTTTCTTTTATTTTTATGATTTTTCTAGAGAAAGATATGGATATTTGAAGTTCAGACATTTAAAATAATTCAAAAAAATCCATATTTTTCTACTTATCCACGCGATGCCAACTCATCCTACGGCGGCTCCGAACTCACACGCGGCGCGCTCCCATTCATCGCGGCCATCCATATCAGCTATCACAAGACCCGCGATTCATGCACTAAGAGTCTTCTCGGCTCGATCTTCTCCGTCCGTTGGATACACTTGCGATCGGACGACTCCCTGTTATCATCCTCAAGTGACCTAACCTGAAGTCGTTCACACTAAAACCTTAAGATCTTTGTCTATACTAAACCAAATTACATGCGATTTATTTTTAAACCTTCATCTACTCAAGAAGAACGCATCTATATGGTTAATCAAGTATGAAATTGAGCCATTGCAAATGGAGAATCAAAAGAAGCTCGGGCTAGGGTTAGAGCTCAATACCTTTGTCTGAGAGAGTATGTCTCAATCAGATGGTTGTGATAGCTTCGATTGAGTCCAAAGAACCTTCGGATGAAGACTCAAGCCCTAGTGAATTGTCTAGATATGATTTCAATGAAGGTGGATTTCAGGTGTTGGTCTAGAGTTGTCTTAGAGGCTGTTTCAGAGGGGGCTTTAATGCGGAATCAACTCCTCTTGCTCTAGGGATGGTGTGTGTACAATTAATTTGAGTTTGGTGGACTGTGGAAAGAATTCATGGTCTGAGCTGAAAGTTTGAGCTCAAAATTGGGTTCTCACAATGAGAATCAGAGAGGGAAGATGGTTGGATTAAGCTTACGGATGCTTGGAGAGTCTCTTGTGAGATTTTGGCAGAGTTTCCCCAAGAATTTTGAACTCTCCCCTCTTTGGCCATGGAGGGGCTGATTAAATAGAGGAGCTTAGGCTGGCCACCAGGCCCAATTGATGGGTGCAAAATGATTTGCAAAATGGTGCTTAGGTGGAGGGCTGAGAAGCTCTAAGGAGCCATTAGGATGAGTTGGTTAGGATACGCTAGCCTCTAGGGTTGAAATTAGGTTTGATTTATGGGTGGTGGCTCTCGATTTTAGAGTTTTCCGACCACTAGGCCGGCCGACAGGGCCAGGGGTGGTGGCCAGGTGGTCAGGTGAGCCAGAGAGAGTTAATTATGGTTGACCCTCAATGACAAGTGATGATGGAGGAGATATTTTGGTTAGGGCCCAAAACTAGGATAAGATCCCTTAAATTAAGGGACTCTTGGTCCATAACTCACTTAACTGGTTTAAGTAGATTTAGCCTAGTCAATAGAGTGTGTTTAGTGGCTGTGGAGACTTTAATTTGGTGACTTTAGCATGGCTAAGTTATTTTTGGTGCATAGGTTCAATTTGGGTCAAAATGACAATAAGTTAGGTTTGGGTTAGGCTAGTCATGACATTGAGCTTAATTGATTGGTCAATACTGTATAGATGATTATCACAAGAGGTTTATAAAAGGTTTGAATTAATCATATGAAAGATGAATTTGAGTTTAGAATTGAAATTGGGGAGGATTGGGGCAAAATTGATGAGCATGTGAGGTAAAT
Source organism: Phalaenopsis equestris (assembly GCF_001263595.1). Taxonomy (NCBI): domain Eukaryota; kingdom Viridiplantae; phylum Streptophyta; class Magnoliopsida; order Asparagales; family Orchidaceae; genus Phalaenopsis; species Phalaenopsis equestris. The sequence continues at coordinate 209,671 of NW_018250121.1, read as the reverse complement.
TTGGAGAAATTGAGCCTTTAAAGGCAATTTGGGGGTTTTGGTCAAGGTGGTCAAATTGGTCAAGTTAGGTTTAATTGAAGGGTCCAAATTGGTTTGGAGACATTTGAAGTGATTTTGGATGTTTAGGGAAAGTTTGGGGTGCCAACGGTATTTTTGTAATTTTGCCAAATTTGAGGGTATTTTGGTAATTTTGACAATTTTGGTGGTTGTCGGCACTAATTTTTTGATCGGAGGAGTTGCTCATTGGAAGCTGTCGGCCGCCGGAATTGAAATTATGTCGCCCGCTTCGGAAGGAAATTTTAATTTACATATATATATAGTGTTAGAAAAATATGAAATCAAACTGACCTCATATTTTTCACAGTTTAAATGAAAGAGCGTTATATCTTAAACCATGCATCTATCCCAAAGGATAAACACAAGACTTGAGGATGAGGCTCGATCAAATAAACTAAGGAACATATGACATTTTTTTGATCTGTGAAACCATTTATTTGTCGATAAGTTCTCATATTTCTTTCCCCTATTTAATATAAAGGATTAAATAGTGTTTATATTAAGTTGGGTTCGGGCAAGCTTCCTATAAGGGCAAGCCTCTATAGTTAATTACATCTTGAATGACCGAAGTCACTTATAAAACTTCTCGAAAAAAATCAGAAAATATTGTCTTCAAAGAGTTTCAAATCTTCAAGGAGTTCAAAATATATTATCTTCAAGGAGTTCAAAATGATAGGACTTTTCAACAAAATCGGACAAAGAGATATGAAAGCGAAATAGTTCAAATTTGGAACATTTATTGTGGAATCTGAAGGAGGAAAAACTAGGGGATGTCATAGATCTGGAAGAGAACCTCGGTGACTTCTCAAGCTATCCTATTATTTGACTTCAATTTAAGGAGAAGTATTTGAATGTTTCCTCTTGTCAATTTTATTAATTAGGGCTTACATTCGTATGAAACGATCACACAAATAGCCAGGAAGATGTGAGGATTTAAGACGTGACGAACAACAAACTCAGAATCCTAAGACGATTTAGGGCTTATGAATCCTAAGACGATTCCTAAGACGATTTAGGGCTTATATTGTACAGTAGAGCTATACAAAAGGCCTAAAGATAAGGTGAGGATTTATGCTGCATAATTAAACTACCTTTAAGTCCTATGGCTTGGATGTTTAATTCTAAGGAAGGAAATTGGTTTAGCTGATGTAGACAGGTTTTTCTGTATAAGATGATCGTGCTGCCCATAGTGCTAGCTCCAAGCTCCTTATCATGGCAATTTCAAATTTTCTAGTGTGCCAAGTTATGGTGTCAAATCAGATATCCCTATGGTTGTAGTTCTTCAAATGTTATGGGGCATGTTAAAGTTGATTAGAGTGACACTGGTTAGGATCATACGATTCCTTTGTTTCGCATTTTTCACATTTTTACTTGTACTTGAAAGAAAAACACAATTTTTTTTTTCAGATTTACTTAGTCCAAATGAATTTACTAAACTCAACTTAATGAATCTTGTACTTTCATTTAGATCGTAGGAAATCTTGTTAGCAACCGTAGGTTACCTCCTCCGAGGGATTCTCGATCATTTGATAGAGACGTCTTAATTTAGTTACAATTGTTGTTTTGTGATGTTTGTGATTCAATTTTGAGTTGTTTTATATTTTAAATGTTGTGGCGGTGAATTTTATCTTGGTTAGTTTTAGTTTTGGTTGACGACTATCCTAACAGTTTTGGTTTTAATGCAAGGTGACATCATTGTTTAACATGCAGGTTAGTTGTTTTTTTTGTTCATGCATGCAGGTGAGTAAGTACAGTAACGTACTGAAAAGTAAAGTATGGGAAACTAAAAAAATGCACGTAATTAAATCACAATTAAAACTTACCTGGATGGTCTTCCCATCATCTTCAACTAAAACTCAAAATGTATGTGAGAGCATTTATTAAAAGCATTTTATGTAAAGCGGGGAAATAAGATTCTAGTGATCTACCAAATCCTAAATCATATCTTGGTGAGCCCTCATTAATTTGATTAAGGATAATTTTATTAAGCAAAACATACTAAGTTTAGTAGACCTCCGAGGTATCCAAAAGGTCAGGAGAAAGAAGCAGATCCATGCTTCCCTCTCACCGCCTGGTAAAAACTCTCGAGCTCATTTAAACTATTATGTTGCTTAATAACTCATCGTGTAAATAACTCTAGTGTTTAGTGAACATCGATGTTTCAATTATCCCTAAGACTAGGGTAAGACATCAAAGGAGAAAATGTGATTTTTCAAAATTTAATTTAATTTATATAATTATTTACATGCAAAAATAGGATTTTTCAAAGAAATTTAATAACTTGACCAAGGCAAATCCTAATCACTTGAAATTTTTACTGGAGTTAGACTTAGACTACAGAACCACTTGGACCAAATTTCATGATTTTTTTAAGTTTTATTTGAATTATTGTAATTATTCTAAGTTCTGGAGTATTAATTAATTATAAAATATTTTAAATGTGGAAAATTAAGTTTTATATTTTTCTTAAATCTCTTCAAGGTCAAAGAATCCAACGAAATAAATTTCATATTTTTATGATTTTTTCTTTGAATTGTTAGAATTATTTTTAGTGAGAAATTAAGGAAAATCCTTTTTTTAGCCTTTAAAAATTGTTTTTAAGCTTTAAAATTTAATATATTCACTTAGAAAATTAGGAAAAATATTCAAATTGCTCCTAAGGGCTTAGGAAAAGATTTAAAACATTTCCATTAATTTTATTAATTTATTATTATTTAAATATTTAAAAAATGCGTAAAAAATGAAAATTTTATTTTAATTACAATTTTATTTTTAGAAAATTCCTCTAATCACAAAGAACTCCCAAAGTAAATTACATAATTTTTTTAGTTGTATTTTAATTATTATGATTATTTTGAGTGTTAAAAATATCATTAGAAAATAAAATTAGGTTATCAAATGAACTCCAAATGTTTTAAAATTTTTATCGGGAGTCCTTTGAACTTTAAATTACAGTGAAGAATTAAAATAAAGTTATTTAGATGTTTATTTCTCTCAAATTAATTTTCTGTGTTTTATGGTTTTGTGTAAATTAGGTGTGCCCTTAATGACTTAGCCCATGGCAAACTTTTCCTAGGGTTCTTTGATACCAGTGAACCTACCAAAATTTTCTTGGATTTTTCTAACCAATATGCTAATTATTATATTTAATTTTTAAAATCATATGCATAAACTTGAAAAATATAGATCTCTGTCTAGGGGTCTCCTCTGACTTTGGAAAAATCAAGGAATATCCCTCATGATAGAGGCAACAATATGTCAAAATGTCAAGCCAAAGTGAAATACTTGAATGCATGGAGAATCAAGATACTTAGAACAGTATTTAATTAATTAAAAATAAAATATACATCACATAAACATCAAACCATTACCAAATTCTTCTCCTCTGTTCACTATTCTCCTCTGTTCACTACACTAAGTACTAAGATATTTTTATTTTATTTTTGTGATTTTTCTATGCAAAGATATAATTTTTCAAAGTTATGGGCATTTAAATAAATAGAAAAATTCCTATTTTTTTATTCAAGTGACACAGCGCCACGTTAACCTACGGCGGCTCTGAAGCTGCACACAGTGTTCTTTGGTTTGGCATCGTCGTCCACCTCAACGCTAACTCGTCCCGCGGTTCATGTATGAAGGCTCTGTCTGGCTCGATCTCGTCTTTCCGTCTGATACACGCTCCATCGAACGGCTCCCCGTCATTGTCCCTGATAGCCAAAACCCGTGACTATTAACCTTAAAACCTAAGATCTCACTCATTTCTCAATCAAACTCATTCGGGTTTGATCCTATAGACTCGTCTAAGTGAGACAAACATATCCATACGGTAAACATGCCATTAAATTGGATCTATGCAAGTGTAGAATCAAAACAAGCTCGTGACAGTGGGGAGGTTTATACTTTTGCTCTAAGAAGGGAAGCTTTAATCAAAGGCGCTCGACACATTTGTGGAGGTCCAAGGAGGCTAGGGATGAAGCTTCTTGCTGTGGTGAAATGCCTAGACCCAAATTCGGTCAAGGCCGAATTTAGTTGTTGATCAAAGTCTAGGGAAGAGGCTCTCTATGAGGGGGCTTTGATGGGGGAACTTTCTCTCTCAGTGTAGGGATGGTGTGGGTGAGTTTAATTTGATTTTGATAGAGTTTCAGAGAGTGACTTATTTCTGCCTTAATTTTTAAGTTCAAAATTAGGGTTGCACAGGGGGAATTAAGGCAAGAGGACAGTGGAGCTGAGCTTCTCTATGTTGTGGGGGGAGTTTGGAATCAATTGGATAGAGTTTCGTTAAGGTTGGTCTCGGCCTCTCTTCTAGCCTTGGGGGATGACTGCTTAAATAAAGGAGCCATGGGGCTTCAATTGAGCTAGCCAGTGGGTTAGCCCAACTGCTTAGGGGGAGGCAAAAATCCCTCAAGCCTCCAATTGGATTAGGACAGCTTGGATGGGCTTAATTGGGTGTTTGAACATTTTTGGCCTTCTCGGGTTGGTTTTTTCTGGTGACCCAGGTGGTGGCTCGCCAAGGTTCAGTCACTTCTTGGCTCAGGGAGGTCAGGGGGTATTTAATTATAATTTACTCCCATAGGCAAGCAATGATGGAAGAGATTTTGTGGCTAAGGCCTAAAAATGGGAATGAATTCCTTAATTTATGGATCCATTGGTCCATAGCTTGTTTGGGTGGGCCATAGAGGTTTATCCTGGTCAATAGAGTGTGCTTAGTGGTTGTGGAGTCACCAATTTGGTGGCTTTAAGATGGCTAGATCAATTTTGGTGCATGGGTTCAATTTGGGTTCAAATGACCAAAAGTTGAGCTTGGGTTAGGCGTTAGGCTAGCCATGACTTTGAGCCAAATTAATTGATCAAAATTGTGTAGATGATTGTAATGAAGGTTTTTGGTGAAGGATTGAAATGATTTTGAGTTCAATTGGGGGTTCAATTTGAAGGATTTTGGGATTTTGGTCAATTTGGGCATGTTGGGCTAGACTTGGGTCTAGGTTTGGCTAAGGTTGAAGTCCAAATTGATTGTTGAAGATGGTCTATGGGAACCATGAATAGTTTCCAACATAAATTTGGTGTCAATTTTGGGGTTAGGGCAATCAATTTGGTAAAATTTGGGGACATAGCCAATTTAGGGCAAATTTGGGGATTTTTGGACTTGGGTTAAAATTGAATGTCATTGAGGCTTCACCAAGGCCAATTGAAGGTCAAGTTTGATGCTTAGGATAGTTATGAAGAGTTTTCAACATAAATTGTGGCAAATTGAGTAGGCTATGGGGTTCAATTTGGTGGGATTAAGTCATAAGGACAAAATTGAGGGCTTGACTTAGATCAAAATTGGGCTCAAAGCATGGGCCAATTAGGCTTGGATTTGGTTTAGGTTGGTCATATTAAAGGTGAATTTAAGTTTAGGATTGAAATTGGGGGAAATTGGGACCAAATTGATGGACATTTGGGTTAAATTTAGGAAAGTTGGGCCTTTAAAGCAATTTGGGGGTTTTGGTCAAAATGGTCAAATTGGTCAAATTGGGTTCAATTGGAGGGTCCAAATTGATTTTAGAGACATTTTGAGTGATTTTGGAGGACTTGGAAAAGTTTGAGGTGCCAAGGGTATTTTTGTAGTTTTGGCAATTTAGGGGGTATTTTGGTAAATTGGGAATTTTTGGGTGGTTTTGGGTATTTGGGTATATTCAAATGGTTTGAAATTATTTTTGAACAAGTTTGGATTTTTGGGGTGAATTTGAGGATTTTGACCAAATTTGGGGTTCTAAGGGTATCTAGGTAATTTAGTGGATTTTGGGGCAAAATGTCAAGTTGGATATTTTTGGTAGAATTGGGCTACCAACCACCATATATGAGCTATGGACCAATGGAAACCCCATTCGGGTCCTCTATGTACTGTTCTTAGCTAAACCCCAGTCTAGGGCGAGTGGGTTTAGGGGACCATGTACATAAGTCTCCCAAAAGATTAAGGGATCAAAGTCAAGAATTTTTGGGTTTAGGGTTGTGAGTGATTGTGGGTGAAAGTGAGTGTGAGTGAGTAAAAGTGAGTGTCTTAGCTCCAGATCAGCACCCAAAGTCAACCCTAAGGTCAATCAGTCCTATGGAGACTCGTATTGAGCTTCCTCATACTTACCCTATCTACTAAGTGTTAGAGGTTAGGACTAATATGTGAAACTTCAAGTTGAGCGAAGAGAACTGTAGAATTTCTAATTGTGAGAGTTCCTTTTCTAGTTTTCTAGAAATAGTCAACAGGAAAGTCTTATGACTAGACCCTAGGCTACTAAAGAGGAAAAACTAAACCTCAACCAAAAGTGAGGTCAACAAATGGACCCCAATAGGTGTGGTGTGTTGGGCAAGCACACCAAGTGTATTGGCGTTGACCGATGAGATCAACAAAACCAATATAAACTCCTAAGTCAACAGACCTAGAAGGAGGTGTAGAATTGTGCGTATTATTTATTTCCGCTGGGGAATTAGCAAGTGAATATCTGAATAAGTTTGGGTATTTTGGATGAAATTGGGAATTTTGGCCAAATTTGAGATTTTAAGGGCATTTAGGTAATTTGGGTGGATTTAGGGGCAAAAGGTCAAATTAGATATTTTGGCAGAATTGGGATGTCAACCACTATGTATGAACTATGGACCAATGAAATCCCTCTTTGGGTCCTCTATATACCGGTCCTAGCTAAACCCTAGCCTAAAGCTAGTGGGTCTAGGGGACCATCTACATGAGTCTCCCAAAAGATCAGGAGATCAAAGTCAACAATTTTGAGTTTAGGGTTGCAAGTGAATATAGGTGATAATGGGTGTAAGTGAGTGAACTAGCTCCAGACCAACACTCAGGGTCAGCCCTAAGGTCAAGCAGTCCTATGGGGACTCTCCTTGAGATCCTCCATACTGACCTCACCTATTAAGTGCTAGAGGTTGGGACCAATATGTGGAACTTCAAGTTGAGCAAGGAAGAGTTTAGAATTTCTAATGGTGAGGGTTCCTTTCTAGTTGTCGGCACTATTTTTGGTGTGAGGTTTGCCCGTAAGAAGCTGTCGGTCATCGGAATTGAAATCCCGTTGCCCGCTTCGGAAGGACGTTTTTTTTTTAAAAATTTTAATTTTGAAAAAGATAAAGTCAAACTGACCCCATAATTTTCACAGTTTAAATGAAAGAGCGCTTTACCTCAA
>NW_018250121.1:186058-195791 GCF_001263595.1 Phalaenopsis equestris | reverse complement strand
TGAACCATGGATTAATATATTGTGAAGATATGGTGTATCCTAGTTCCAGGGTCGACTCTAAAGTCAAGTAATCCTATAGTGATTCTTCTTAAATTCTCTTATAATGATCTTACCTACTAAATGCTAGAGGTTGAGATCAATATGTGGAATTTCAAGTTGAAAAAAAAAAAGAGTTTTGAATTTCTAATAGTGGGGTACCTCTTCTAGTTTTCTAAGACTAGTCAATAGGAAAGTCCTATGGCTAGACCTAGGCTACTAAAGAAGTTTTCTAGACCTCAACCAAAAGTGAGGTCAACACTAGTTTTATAAGAATAGTCAATAGGAAAGTCCTATGGCTAGACCCTAGGCTATTAAAGAGAGAAAACTAAACCTCAACCAAAAGTGAGGTCAACAAATGGACCCTCAATAGGTGTGGTGTGATGGGAAAGCACACCGCACGTATTGGCGTTGACCGGCGAGATCAACAAAACTAATGCAGACGTCTAAATCAACAGACCTAGAAAAAAGTGTAGAATCAAGTGCTAATTGTTTCCGTTGGGGATGTAGCAGGTGAACATCTCATCGAAATCAAGGAGTAGGAACTCTCGCTAGGGATTGGGGAGTAGGTTTCAAATTATCAAGCTTTAGGTGTTTTCGGAGGGGGGATCAGTATTTAGGTGTTGACTCCGAGATCGGAATTGAAATTTAGGTATCAATTCCAAAAAAGGTGAGTCAGAATTTAGGTACCGACCTCGAAGGGAGGGAATTAGAATTTAGGTACTGATTTCAAAAGATAGGAATCAGAATTTAAGTACTAATCCCGAAATGATATTTGAAATTTAAGTATCAATCCCAAAAAGAGAGTCGAAATTTAGGTAACGACCTTAAAAATTGAGAATAGGATGTCGTGTTCCATTCAAAGGAGCCTTATACTAATCTCGATGATTGAGAATAGAATGTCGTGTTCCATTAAAGGGGCCCTTATACCAATCTTGAGGATTGAGAATAGGTTGTCGTGTTCCATTAAAGGGGGCCTTGTACCAATCTCGAGGATTGAGAATAGGATGTTGTGTTCCATTCAAGGGGGTCTTACACCAATCTTTAGAATTGAGAATAGGATGTCGTGATCCATTAAAGGGGGCCTTATAACAATCTCGAGGATTGAGAATAGGATGTCGTGTTCCATTCAAGGGGGCCTTATACCGATCTCAAGGATTGAGAATAGGATGTCGTGTTCCATTAAAAGGGGCCTTACACAAATCTCAAGGATTGAGAATAGTATGTCATGTTCCATTCAAGGGGGTCTTACACCAATCTCGAGGATTGATAATAGGATGATGTGATCCATTAAAGGGGGCCTTATACCAATCTGGAGGATTGAGAATAGGATGCCCTGTTCCATTAAATGGGGCCTTATACCAATCTTGAAGATATAGAATAGGATGTCGTGTTCCATTCAAGGGGGTCTTATACTAATCTTGGGAATTGAGAATAGGATCTCGTGTTCCATTAAAGGGGGTCTTATACCAATCTCGAAGATTGAGAATAGGATGTCGTGTTCCATTCAAGAGGGTCTTATACCAATCTCGAAGATTTGTGCCATATTAGGGAGAAAAGCTCTAGGACTCATATCCAACCCAAATGGTGAAAAGGAAAATATCTTCTACTTTGGAGAGGAAAGCATTGGGACTCACATCCAACCCAAGGGATAGCGGGAAAAGAATTAGCGTCTTAGTACTGCCCCGGAGAACAATATGAAAATAGTGTAGAGAATTTGTGGTGTCGAGCTCATAGATATGTGTCACGTGATAAGATTAACATTGATGAGGAAGATATGTGAAATTCTGCGAGATTTTGCGTAGAATGTGAAGTTTCGTGGAGATTGTGAAGAAAATTAGTGCAGACAAGGACAGTCGTGTTGCGCGAGCAAAGAATAAGAGACCTTAAAATCGAGAGAATCAACTCAACAGATTTATTATCTTTTTTTGTTGATTTTATCGCATTTAATTATCAAAAATATTTTTTTAAAATTCAATTTTCATTGGTTGATCTCTTCAAAAGAGAGTTTTTGTTTGAATTTTATTATTATCAAGTTTTTATTGTTTTGTTCTTCGTTCATTGTAGTTCGGAACCAACGTATGGTTCTATTACTATTACTCTTTATCCATCGTTCTATTACTCTTTATCCATCGCACAAAAGGGCAATTGAGCAAATAGACTAAATTCTGAAGGAGATTTCATTAATCTGCTTCAAACAGGAGTTGCAGATTGAACATAGGTTGAAGCATCAAAAGGTACAATATGTTGAACGCATCAAAAGTACATCTAAGAAAATCTCATGTTGAACATATCTGATACATATATCATCATATCTGGTGTGTCAAAACGCAGTACAAAAATGTATCCTCTGACTGTCCATCATTGGTGGGGTGAGCTCCCGATCGAGCTGACTTATTAAGCCATGCTCCAGGACAAGAGTTCCATTTACATGAACTTAGAGGTGCAACCCTCTCATAGTTCATAAGGTTGTAGCTCTTCTAATTCTAGATCTGGTCGAAATCCATATACCTTATATTAATTTATGCAAATCATACACTCATCAAAAATTGACAAAATCACTTCCCCACTGTCCATAAAAATCATATATACTCACTGTAAAAATATCAAAATTATTTGACTTAGTTTAAACACTAAAATGGATTTTTAAGGAAACCTTGTATTTTTGTAGTAAAATAATTATATTAAATTAAATAAGCTTAGAAAAATTATAAAAATTATTACTCTAAGTTCCTTGTGACTAGGGACATTTAATAGAAATAAAATCCATTTTTTGTGAAAATATTTCATTTTTAAAATGTATTTTGAATTAAAAATAATCAAAAAATCAAAATTTTAAAAAATGCAAAAAGTGGTTCAAAATGAGTGAAAATGTCCCCTGATCACTTAGAATTCATTAGGATATTTTTTCTAATTTTTCTAAGTTAAAATGTAAATTTTAAAAGCTTAAAAATAATTTTTTTCATATTTTCCCATTAAGACAATTATAATAAATAAATTAAAAATCACAAAAATACAAAACTTGGTTCTCTAAGTTTTTTGAATTCTAAGAGGTCTATTAAAAATATAAAAATGATTTTTTGTAATTAAAACATTATTTTCTATTTAATTTAATCATTAAAATTGATTAAAATTAAAAAATATTAATAAAAATTTAATTCAAAAAAATCATGAAATTTTGCCTGTGTTTCTCTAACCTTAGGAGACCTCTAATAATTTTTCTATAAATACAAACTTTATTTTGGATAAATAAATAAATTAACCTTTGAAAATCTTATCATCTAAATTTAAATAATTATCTAGATTAAATTAAAATTTTGAGAGGTCCACACGTTCTCCTCCAACATTATAATTACCTCATGAATATGACACTTTAAACCCTCAAACTCATTTAAGTTGTGTTTAATGAATTATGAGGTGAGCCCCAAGGGCAAAGTAGTAATTTTAGACTTGGTTCCTTAATCAAAATTTAGGATTAATCAAAGGGAAAATGGGTAATTTTGATCTTAATAAACATATTTGGATGATTGAAATACAATGGTATTAACAGGTAGAAACTCACTCACCACCTTTGCACAATGTCAACAAGATCATAAACCTCCTAATCTTCATGACTTGGAAGTCAACTAAGATCGGACGATTCTTAAATGATGGGCTTAAGTCGAAAAGATGGAAATTCACTTTTCTCAAACCCAAAGTTAAGGATGATTTGACCATTCGATAAGAATACATATCACTGAAATCAAAATTTTGAATGATTTTTAAAGGCTTAGTAGTGACATAGGCTCAATGTCTAAGCTCGATTTATCAGATTTAGAAGATAACATAATTGGTGATTAACATCTTTGAACACTACATGTCTGACCTTAATTGTGGGAACCATAATCTTAAATAACCTAAACTTGCCTTAGGGGCGCCCACTCACATAACTTTTAAATAAAATATCAATTAACTATTCAGGTATCCTACTCTTGGGATAATTAAATTGCTAAGTTTCACCGAGCAACGGCGTAATCACACTTCAACCTCAGATGATTAATGGAACATTATGATAAGTTCAAAAGGAACTCGGAACATTTCAACAGGTCTTCCAAGTGATCTAAGGTCACGCCTCGAGCATTTTGAAATCTATTGGACATTCTGAAGGGCAAATTAGACTTGTCATATTTTATTCTAAAATTATCCACTAGGATCTACCAAGATTCAATAAAATCATAACTTGGGGTTTGGTAACTAAACCTTCGTCTACACTTGCAATTTAAATGCTTTGCAACATTATATACATGTCTTGCAAGTATTGACCTTTCAGGTGGTGGAACGAGAAGACTCGCCAAGTACGCTTTTACAGTTTACAGTATCGTCTTTTCTTGTACTTTCCACACTGTATTTTTATACTTACAAAACTTGCATGTTAAACAACGATGTCTCCCTACATGAAAACCAAAACTGCTAGGATAGCTGTAAAACCAAAACCAAAACTAAAATCAACCAAGATAAAATTTACCTTCACAACATTCAGAATATAAAACAACTCAAAATTTAATCACAAACATAACAAAACAATAATTGCGACTAAATTAAGACGTCTCTATTGGATGATCGGGAATCCCTCGGAGGAGGTAACCTATAGTTGATAACGAGACTTCTCATGATCGAAATGAAAGTATGGAACTCATTAAGTTGGGTTTAGTAAATTCATTTGGAAATTCATTTGGACTAAATGAATCAGACTAAATGAATCAGATAGAAAATAGTGGTACCGGAACGAGGGAACCGTAAGATCCTAACCAGTGTCGCCCTAATCAAATTTTGTATGCCCCATAACATTTAAAGAACCCTAACCATAGGGACATCTGATTTGACATCATAATCAGACACATTAGAAAACTTAAACTCGTCACGATGAACAGCTTAGAGCTAGCATTGTGGGAAGCACGACCATCGTCAACAGCAAGAGGATCTACAACAACATATCTTTCCTTAGAGTTAAACAATCAAGCCATAGGATTTCGAGGTTGTTTGCTTATGCAACAAAAATTCTCACCCTATCTTTAAGCTTTTGTATAGCCCTGCTACACAATATAAGCCCTAACACTTCTTAGGATTCTGAGGTTATTGTTCGTCGCGACTTAAACTCTCTTAGGATTCTGAGGTTGTTGTTCGTCACGACTTAAACCCTCACATCTTCCATGCTATTTGTGTGATTGTTCCACACGAATGTAAGCCCCAACTTAATAAAATTGGCAGGATGAAACATTTAAACAATTTCTCCTCAAAACGGAAGCCAAACAATAGGATAGCTTGGGAAGTGACCGAGGGTCTCCTCTAGATCTATGATATTCCCTAGTTCTTCCTCCTTTGGACTCTACAATAAAATGCTCCAAATTTGAATTATTCCCCTTTCACACCTCTTCGTCTGATCTCGTTGAAAAGTCCTATTCTTTTGACCTCTTTGAAGACAATCTTTCCTGATTTTTATCGAGAGTTTTCTTAAGTGACTTCGGTCATTTAAGATGTAATTAACTATAGGGGCTTGCCCTTATAGGAAGCTTTTCCGAACCAAGATTAATATAAACCTTATTTAACTCTTCATATTAATAAAGGGAATTTGTTGGCAAATAAAATGGTTTCGCAGACCAAACAGATGTCATATATTTCTTAGTTTATTTGATCGAGCATGTTTGATTTCATATTTTTCTAAAACTATATATATATATATATATATATATATATTATGTAAATTAAATGCCTTTCGAAGCGGGCGATAGGATTCTGATTTCGGTGACCGACAACTTCTAATGGGCAACTCCTCCAACCAAAAATACCGCCGACAATTTGGCGTACTTTTACTTTCTGCAGTGTAATTGACTTGGTTTCACCATTCTTCAGCTTGTGGATTATCTAGGAATCATAAAAATATAATTTAGGCTCTCTAAGGACTTAAAATTATAAATTTTCTACAAAAGCTTAATAAAAGATTGAGATTAATTAATATTTAAGCTTAAAATATCTTAAAATTGTAAAACCTACTTTTACTTTTCTGCATAGCCTTCAAGCTGAATTTAAAATTGGATCACATTGCAAGGCTATATCTCATTCATACTAATAAAGCCTCCATATCAGGACTGATTAGCTCACTGCATCATTTTCATGCCCCGAGGAGAAGCCCCCATGCTTCTCCAATCCCACTAGCTAGCATAAATTTATACTTAGGTGATTGTCTAGCGCACTTAGAGTGTTAGAGGCTTCCTCGACCTAGATGAGGGATAAGCCCTTTGTGGGAGCATCCCGAACTTCGTAGATGTACCTCCCTTATCTTACTTTTAAACAACTTCCTCGCCACTTTGGCAGGTATAAGTTGCACCTCTGATCTTCCTACCTATAGAGGGCTATAAGATTTGGAGTTTCCTTCTCTTGACCTTAGGGCCATTAGGATTCCTTTGGATGATGCACTTCACTGATTGCTGACATGGGATCTCTGGTTATGTTTGGTCAACTGCCTTCATGATCACATAGACTTAGGGTCTTAATAGCTTGAAATAATTGGTCTGTGTTATCTTGACCCGACTATCTATACTTGATTAGGATTACTCTACCCTTCTTTGAGCCATGTCGCTTCCTTTGACATTTTGTTGATGTCATCTCGTAAGCCCCGATTGTGGATAGGTTATCGCTCATTTTAGATACAGTGATTCAACCCCTACTCTTATGGCCCAATAGGCCTTGGAAGCATAGTGTGGACCCTACGAGTTGATCTGAATGTTTCACAAGACCCGTGTGCCAATGAGTTGCTACCCATTTGAAATTTGAGAGATTCACCTTTGTCATGTGGCTTAACGAGAGCTTTGAAAGCATTAGAACGTTTCAATAAGATAACCTTGCTTTGTGACACTCTCTCACTAGGATCACTTGAATTTATGCAGGGCTCATCTAATAGATAGTATTCTTAAGCATCACCGAAGATTTAATTAACCAAACGGGATACGTCCCTTTGGGAGTGGGTCCTAACTCCATAACAAAAACATTATGTTGGTTCTCTAGTTACTTTGGTAGCTTATATAGGTATTCTTTCAAGGATATTCGGTTCAAAGTGTCTTGATCTGATCTTATTTGAATGAACACCATTGACATATTACACAAGGTTTACCTCACGTAAGCTCTTCAAATTCTTTTTTTTAATTTGTTTTGTCCATTCTATGTCTTAATTTCTTCTGTAATGATCCCTCATATGCGTTGATTTGTTCCTATGATTCAAGTAAGAGGACATGTTGGGAAAGAGAATTTTAAGACAATGATTACACAGGTTGGTGACTCCAAGTTACAAAAAGAACTAAAATAGTATGAAGAATTATAAACACAATTTAAAGCATCAATGAATTTGAAGTTTACACCGTAAAACATTTTGGTTGAATGTAAAATTTGGCCGATTTGGTCAAATTTAAATTACACCATTCATTAGAATATAAAAAAATTATTGGCAAGCAGCCCGTTGTCGCCGCCATTGTCAGCCACCCGCCAATGCTAGCTGGCCACCACTGCCTATTCGTTGCCTTCTATCACCGCCCTCCAGCCCTCTACCGTAGGCCACCTACTATCACTGTTGTCATTGTCGCTCCCTCATTGTTTGTCGCCTGCCACCACCCTCCTGGCATCATCTCGTCTGTTGTCGCCGCCACTGTCCCCCCCCCCCCCCCCCCCCATCAACACGCTTTCATCGTTTGTCACTGACATTTGTCGCATGCCACTGTCACGGCCTGTTGTCAGCTCGCCTCCACCAACTTGCCACTTTCGGTGGCCTGCAGATCACCCTCCTCGCGGTGGTCTGTCGGCCCCCCTCCCCATCGTGACCACCTTCAATCGACTTGAAACCAAACAAAAAAAGATAGAGTCCTACATTTCTTTTATAATGAACCAAACAGCTCTAAGGAATTTTAACTACATTATAATCATAATACCATGTAAACCTATTACATTGCATTTCTTTTTTAACAAACAAATTGGCCCCTTAAAGAAAAGGCTTTTGGTTGAGCGTCACATATGCATTAACAACCGCTAGGCCATTAGTAAAAGTCTTTAGGATGATGGATGTAGAAAAGCAATCATTTATGGTATTTATTGACAATACAATGGATGAGGCTAAGGAGTTAATATCACATAACTTTGGAGGAGAAGATGGCACTTATAGGAAGATTTGGGATATTATGTATGAAAAATGGGAACTTCAACCACCGTCATTGCACATCAACCCTCAATTTCAATATGTTGAGAACAATTCTACAAATCCTCAGATCAAGTTGAGGCTATATTATTATATGGTTAGATTGATTGATAACCAAAATGAGAAAGCAACTATCAATATGTAACTTGTTCCATTTAGGAATAAGAAAGATTTCTTTGGGCTATAACAAACTAAATATACTATTATTAAACAGTCTCAAAATAAAATATTTAATATTTAATATGTTCATTGAAACTAGAACTGAGTGTCTAAACTATTCTTTTAATTTCTAATCACAAAATTTTCTTTTAAACAAAATTGAATAGTAGATTCTATTTGGTGATGATATTCCAGAGCTCGAACATTTTGTTATTAAAATTATAGGACATCCATGATAATCATCTAGATGTGAAATTAACTGAAGCACATATAATCAAGTTCATATAAAAAGGAGGAAACATCTAAAGACTGGAAGGATGGGTGGTCGGTGTCTAGTCAAAGTGCAATTTTGTCTTTTATTAGCCTAAGGACAAGTTAGTCTTTTATTATTTATTATCAATTGGTATAAATGGGGCTTAATAGTTTAGGTTTAGGACTATGTATGAGAATGGGTCTCGAGTCTTAAGGTTAGAATTTGGGAGAAATTTCCTATCTCTTGAATCGTAGGATTTAGGAGAGATGGCATACCTCTCAAATTGTAAATGTTTATTTACCTTAAATTACTGTGAAGTAAGCTGATTAATCACACAAATGTACGTTTCGATAAAGTAATATACAAAAACTAGTTTGTGTATCAAACTCACAATGATAGTGTCAAAATATTTCTAACATATCAAGTTCTAATTTATTGAACTGCTAAGTCTATTTTGAAGTGATAGAACTCAAGAGATGAATCTAATAGTCCTAAAAATGCAATAAACATAAATGACAGGAATAAGTGTTTAGTTTTTCATATATGTAAGATTCATTCTCCTATGATTTAGGTCAAGTGGTTTCATGAGATTCTCTAATGGAACCAACGTTATTGGTGACAACGAAGGATAAAAGGTTTCTCCTTATGCTTAGTCAAAAGAAGAACCAGATACTCATAAGGTTAAGTTTCCCTTAAGCTTATGGTGTTTCTCATGATTCTTCTGATGTATAGGTTACAAAATCTTGCTAGAATATGTCTATTCTACCGGGTTTTTGTGGTTAACCTACGCGTTCCGCTATGCAACGGACAGAAGTCATAGTTCACGAGAAATTTTAATATCCTACTTAGCCAGACCAGTAGTGTGTTATCTCGAAGGTTACCACGTCAACGTCAAAATTCATGCATGTTGACCTCACTTTCGGTTGAGGTCTAGAAAACTTCTTTAGTAGCCTAGGTCTAGCCATAGGACTTTCCTATTGACTAGTCTTAGAAAATTAGAAGAGGTACCCCACCATTAGAAATTCAAACTCTTCTCTTTGCTCAACTTGAGATTCCACATATTGGTC
>NW_018250121.1:177277-179455 GCF_001263595.1 Phalaenopsis equestris | reverse complement strand
CAAAATAAAATGTTCAAAATTTGAACCAATCTCCTTTCACACTTCTTAGTCCGATATCTTTGAGATGTCCTTACCATTTGAACTCCTTGAAGATAATTTTTCCTTGATTTCTATCGAGAGTATTCTTAGGTAACTTTAATTATCTAAGATATAATTAACTATAGGGGCTTGCCCTTATAGGAAGCTTTTCCCGAACCCAGCATAATATAAACCCTATTTAATTCCTTATATTAAATAGGGGAACTTGTCGGCCAATATATTGGTTTCGCAGACCAAACGGATGTCATAACTTTCTTTAGTTTATTCAATCGAGCCTCACTCTCAATTCTTGTGTTCATCCTTCAGGATAGATACATGATTTGAGATAAAGTGCTCTTTCATCTAAACTATGAAAATTATGGGGTCAGTTTGACTTCATCTTTTCCAAAATTAATTTTTTTTTTATGTCCTTCCGAAGCGGGCAACGAGATTTCAATTCCGATGACCGACAGCTTCTTACGGGCAAACCCCACACCAAAAATAGTGCCGACAATGCACTAAAAAGGCATTGAGGGAAACACATAATTCATAGTATGAAAACTACAAGAAATCCATAAGACCTTCAACGCAAAAATGCAAAACATGATTAGCTACACTGCATGATGAAAAAAAAAACATGAATTTTGTTATTACGGAAAATAAAAAGAAAACAACATAAGAAGTGCAGAAAACTCAATACAGAGTCAATCGATCCTCACAGAACATCGTGGTCCTCTCTAATCAATAAAAATATTTGTGGATCTCTCTCATGCATATGCACTCAATATCACCTTACAAGATCATTAAAATCCTCAAACAATCATGAAAAAGAATAAGAAACAATAAAACATACTCTTCTGAGTAAACCCAAAAAAGAAAACTCCAAGAGCTGCAAAAGTCTTTCTTAAGCTGTAGAGGCAAAGCCCTTAAGGCAAAAGGTGCTCCCATAATAATAAAAACATGTATATATGCTTAGGTCATGCATTAGAGATCCAAAGTAGGCATCTAAACTTTCGAAATCAGTCAAAATTGGAAATTCAGCATTAGGCAGGTTGGCGAGCATGGGTGCGCTCGTGTGCAGGTGCGGGCACGCATGCTAGCCCGCAGTCACGTGTAAATGCCCATTCATATGCTTTAAGGTAGCGTGAGCTCGTGCAAGCAGCAGCCTTGACGAGCAAACGCGCGCTAGCAGCAGAGCAGTGGAGTTGCAACAACATGCACAGTGGGTGCGTGCACATCCCCACACGTAGATTTGTTCACGGGCTGCAACATGCAAGTGTTGTGGCATGCGTGCACACGGGGGCGTGTTTGCTAGCGTGCGTGTGCAGTTGCGTGCAAGTGTCCAAGTGCATGCGTGCCCAAGCAGGTGTGCGCGAGTGCAAATGCAGGTCGATCATCAAAAATCCTGATTTTCATTCTTTTGCGCCTAATTCACATTTTTTTTCCTTTCCCAAGTGACATAAACCCTTAACCTGCACAACACAACAACAATAACCTTTTCAAGCATGATATCATGCTATATAAAAGGAAACCACATAATATATAATGTAATAAAATCACGTAATTTTACATCATAACATTTATTTTATATATTTGTGATTATATTATTTGCTTTGGAGAAATAAAATATTTAGTTTGTCTTAATTTCTATGGTGAATCATATCAAAGCATTTTGGTGTATATCATGTACAGCAGGAAAATAAAATGAAGAAGTTAAAAAAAAAATTGAAGGGTAATGAGGTTCTCTTTTATGTGAAGATATTTCTTCAGATGACTGAATTTTACTGAGGCTTTTATTTTCTTTTTATATATTTATAAATTATGATGCTGATATATAGGGCTGTCAAAAAAGCTCGTTGTTCGCGAACAGTTCGTGTTCGGTTCGTCAATGAGTTCGTGTTCGATTCGTTCGATGTGTAAACGAGACAAACACGAACAAATTTTTTTCGTTCGGTTAGTTAAACGAACCAAACACGAACAGTGATGCGTTCGTTCGTGTTCGAATCGTTATTGTTTGAAATATAAAATAATATAAAATAATTATATATAAAAAATTTATTATATTTTAAAACATTAAATTTTATAAATTATAATATATAATAAAATAATAATAATAATATATTAATATACTATAGTAGTAATATACTAATATAGATATTG
>NW_018250121.1:167758-176997 GCF_001263595.1 Phalaenopsis equestris | reverse complement strand
TGTGTGTATATATATATATATATATATATATATATAACAGTTATTTTGACTGCAGTTTTCAACCTCATGGTTTATGCCTCGTCTGACGAACATAAGAAGCCTCAATACCCAATTACTGAAATTTACACATTGATTTACATATCTAACAATAAAACATTCATATTTACATGCATAACACTTTGTTGCATTAAAACTATGCATGAACATATTTGTTTCGGTTATAAAAAGTGGTAACAATTCTCATTTTTATGTGATATTAAAAATTTGAGTATTACGTGTGTAAATATGAAAGTTTAGGCATCAAATGTAAATAAATAAGAATTATGTACTATGTATTTAACTGTCCCAAAAATCAAACAACCCTTGAGAATTGCAGCTAAGAATTGTACATCAAGATGAAAATGGATGCATTCTTGCAAAAAAAGTCAGTCATTAATGGAATCAAAAGGAGAACTTAACTTCACAAACCATCACAAAGAGCAGAAGAGGAGTTTTCAGAACGAATATGAAGAAACTAGAAAAATTGGCTCAGCTTTTATATTGTAAGGGAAGCGCCATTATCTTCTGCTGTTAGATTTAGTATCATTGTAGCAGCTTTTGGAGCCCTGAAAAGACATGAAACAAAATGTTCAATTCAACCTACTGAAAAATTGCAACATAAATAGAAAGGAAGATTTACATACATACCACTCAATTCTTACGTATTTACATATATAACACCAAAACCATAATTTTTATATACATAACACCTTATCTGTGCATGAAAAGGTGCATCTCATTTTTTTAAAAGTTAAAGTAGTTGTATTTTTTATGTGATATGGAAGATTTAGATGGTATAAATGTAAAAAGCAAGGTCTTGTTCAGCTGCTAAAAACAAAAACGAGTATTGGGCTCAAATATTGAAAAAAAAATTGATGGGCTGCTAAAGAAACGGCAAAAACAATGCCGTGTGAGTTTATTGCTATCAGCTGGTCAAGTAACATATTATTGGCGTGGCATTTACATACATACCAAACAATTCTTATATATTTACACATCTAACACCTAAACATTCATATTTACGTACCACTCAAATCATTGACAGCACACTAAAAAATATCTCTCGCTAACTTTTTAAAAGTGAAATACACCTTGCCATATAAAGATTTTTAATAACAAAGTGTATTAACTGTAAATATCAAACTTGGCGTTAGATATGCAAACAAATAAGAACTGTCTGGTATGTATGTAAATTTTCCATTATTTAATTACATATTATCTTGCAAAAACATGAGTGGATTCAGTTGATGCTTCTTAATGCAGTAATACATCATTCAGGCTATTGTCCTGAAGAGTGCCACAATCAATAACATTGTCTCATGCTCAGCGATCAGCGACAAACAATAAATAATGCAAGTAATGTGCTACAGATCCTTCTTTCCAGGGACACAATATTTCTCTAAATTTTCTTCACCATTCTATACTTTTTTTATGCAGAAAATAATCAGCAGATTAAACATGTAAAATAAATATGGAATTGATGTGTAAAATAGCTAGTTAATATAAGCAGATCATTTGAGAAACTGTATTTTCTCTTTTGATTATAAGAAGAAAGCCATAAACTTACAATCTAATTTCCTAGAGTAAAATAACTTGCAATATGAAATATTTACTGGCTGTTTAGGGTAAGCTACATGATGCAAGTTAAATTCACTCAAATGACTCAAAAATCTTGGTTGACTCCGAACTAGTAAACAAAACAAGAAGATTTACACACATACCATTTAATTCTTATGTATTTACATATCTAACACATAAACTTCAATTTTTACACATAACGCACCATACCCATACATCAAAAGATGTATTTCACTTTTTAAAAGTTATTATAGTGGTATATTTGATGTGACATATTAGATGAGTGATATAAATGTGAAAAACAAAATTATGGAGTTAGATATGTAAATGCATAAGAATTGGGAGGTATGTATGTGAGGAAATAATTTTCTATTCACTTTTTACAGACATTACATTACACAACATATATGTATATATATATATATATCAAACAAAAATAAAATAGGAATCTCTCTAAATAGGGAATAACATAAAATAGAAATACAAATAAAAAAATGCCATTATTAGAGTATATTCTGAGAAAATAAAATAAATTCCTTCTTGATGCAGATTCTTATAGGGAAGAAATTCCACTCCCCCTCAAGTTGGGTCATACATGTTGTAAACACCTAACTTAGTATTCAAATCAGTGAAGCTGCCTAGCAAAAGAGATTTAATGAAAACATCAGTGGCATGAAGAAGAGTTGGAATGTAGATTAAGTCGATAATATCAAGAGATTGTTTGAGGCCATAAAATGACTTTCTTAGTTTATAAATCAGATGTTTATTTGAGCTATTTTTCATTCCCGGTGGGATCTCCATATACACTTCTTCCTCAAGATTTGGCATTCTTGATATGAAGTTAATGCAATTCCCTCTCTTTATTTACTTTTAAGGAAAGAAGAACTCTTATAAAATTTAGCTTGGCTACTGGTGCAAATTTCACTTGATAGTATATCCCATAAAACTGATTAAAACATTTAGCCATCAAGCATGCCCAGAATCTCTCAATGCTCCCAGATGCTATGTACATGATATTGAACACCCATTTGCACCCAAATGGTTTTTTATCTGCAGGAAGCTTTGTAAAGATTCGTTTCATTTAGATAAAGTGTTTGGATCTCCTCTTTAACATACTAGAGTATCTGCACACAATCAAGATTAGATACAAAAACTTTATAGTGTGATGATAATTTCTCATAGGCAACATACTTCCTTATAGGATAATTTGTGCAAATTTCTTTATCTTATCCATTGGATTCACCTCCCTTGAAACTTCAGAAATGTGTGGATTCAAGTTTGGTTGTACAACTTTCCCTGTCTTCTCCGATAGATTTCACCTCCTTTGAAACTTCAGAGATGTGTAAATTCAAATTTGGTTATGAACAGTCATGTGACTGTATATTGTTTTTATTTTGCTTGGTGGATTTCTTTCTCCTTGGTACAAACAAAGTTCCGTGTGCATTTATTTGTTGTCAATCTTAGATTGGATATCCATAAGTGGTAGAACTTGGGAGACAGGATTGTTAGAGGGAAGTAGAATAGATTTGGGATAGCAGGATTATTTTTAATAAAATATAACATTCATGGAGTTATAATATTTTTTAGTAATGGGAGCATAACACTTGCGTCTTTTTTTATTAGAAGTATAACCAATGAAGATACATTTGATGTATTTTGGTTCATGTTTATGGTTTGTTGCTAGGAAGCACCGACAATGCAAAATAGAAGTTGTACTCGTGTCAGACACGAGCACGGCTCCGACATGGGCCGATACTGTGTCCGACACTTTATAAACATGTCAGCATTTTCAATTAGTTCACTTCCCGGACACCTCTC
Organism: Phalaenopsis equestris; assembly: GCF_001263595.1. Classification (NCBI taxonomy): domain Eukaryota; kingdom Viridiplantae; phylum Streptophyta; class Magnoliopsida; order Asparagales; family Orchidaceae; genus Phalaenopsis; species Phalaenopsis equestris. Next base: position 173,562 of record NW_018250121.1, on the reverse strand, counting down.
TCGACACGGCTTGGACACCGCTCGACACAAAACATGGGAATTAAATTCAAGGGGTGAAGCAGAATGCGAAGCGATAAAAGAAAATCAAAGTTGCGACATTTGAAGGTCTTGCGATCCTATCAAGCCTCGTAGCAACTTCCATCGCCTCACAACAGCCTGTCGAAGCAAGCAGAGAGGAAGTCGTCATCGTCGAGCGTTACTGATCGAGTTGCCAAGCAGCCCTGCTCGAAGCAAGGGAGTCTTTGATGTGATTCAGAGCTTCAACTCTAAGTAGGGCACCATCCAGAGCTTCCACGTGATCTCCCTCGTGATCCTGAGCTTCGACACAGACTTAGGGGCGATCCAAAGAATTGACGGGAGCCAAGGATGATCCACGCGTGCAGTAAGCTTTGTGCTTCTTTTCAATTCTTTTTTTCTTTTTTTGGGCATTTACAAACAAGCATGTGTTTATAGACGTTAATTATGTAGATATATAAAAATTAGATGTTATGTATTTCACTGCCCATAAAATTTTATAATAATTGAGTTGAATCAAACTCTTTGTATTAAGATTGAGTTTGAACTTGTTTATGCCCCTAAAATTAGATTAACAATATGCACTACTCATGCTCGCATCATAAACTCGCTGGTGGTGTTTGTCTTGTAACGATTATTTGTACTAACTTTTATTATTTATGAGATTACAAGACAATGCATAGAAAATACATAATAAACCAAATAAATAGGCCACATGTATTTTTCACCCCACGTGCATGTACTATGAAATTTGGTGTTTTGCTAATTTTGTAGATCAAAAACTCTGATTGAATTATATATGAAAATGCGCTTCATTTGTGTGTGTGTGTGCGTGCGTGTGCGTGCGTGTGCGTGCGTGTCGTGCTTGCTCGCACGCGCGCATGCAAGTGTGTGAATTTTAAATGTTTATACTTTCCACAATTGATTAATAGGATAATGGCTACTAAAAGTTCCTCTAACAATTCCATAGATAATGAGACAGCTTTTATAGGCATATCTCACGAAATTAGAGAAATTGAGATCAATCCAAGCAGGAGGCAACGTAGAATTTCAGTCTCATTTTATCAAGGTAAGTTTAAGAGAATATATTCTAGGGGGTTAGAGCACACTTGCTTCGACAATCTGAAGTTAGTATTTGAGGACGTCCTAAAGTGACTTCAACAAAAATTCAAGAAATACAGAAATTAGTTGTTGATGCAGACTTTCTTCTTCTGAGCAAAGTGATTATCATCAGTTGTGTAGCTCTCAGTCAAGAAGGCATTTATTTAGAACAGAAGGTTATGATAATGATCATAAAAAATATCATAAAAAAAGAAAAAAGTCGGGCAATAGCGATATTGAAAGAGCATTTAATTTGCAAGTCAAAAATCATTAATATGAACAAATCGTTCGAATGTTTTATTATGTAGCACTTCTATTTCATTTGGCAAGAAATTCATATTATTTTAGTGCTTAACAACACATCGCTAGATATAGTCCTGATTATAATCAGTTAAGAACAACCTTCTTCAAAAAGATAGAGCACATGTAAAGAGAATGTTTGAGCCTATAAATAAGACTTGGAATGAGAAAGAAGTTACCATAGTTTGTGATGGTTGGACAGATGCACAAAGAAGGTCTCTCATCAATTTCATGGGTTTCAAAGAATCTGAACCAATATTTATAAAAGCTATTAACTGCGAAGGGCAGTAAATTCTACATTGCCAATGAAATTAAAGAAGTAATTGTGAATGTATGTTCAAATAAAGTGGTTCAAATAATCACTAATAATGCACTTGTGTGCAAAGCTGCAAGAGCATTGATTGAAACTCAATATCCTCATATTTTTTTTACGTCTTGTGTTGTTCACGAATTGAACTTAGCATTGAAGAATATATGTGCTCCAAAAAATATATAAACAAATGAGAACTTATGAGCAATATAGTTAGATAATTAAATTATAGGAGATGTCAATTTTATAAAAAACTTTTATTACAAATCATTCAATGAGATTATCATTGCGGATTTTCGCAAATATTGAAGAAAGATCAATTTTTAATTTGAAGTTTGCTAATTTCTTTGGATTTATTAGTGTTTTTGTTGATCATGACTCTATACATAGCTTCTAGAGCTATTATGGATGGAAAGGCATGGTAGATGATTTATAGAGCAAGCTCCCCACAACCGCAAATTTTAGCCTTCAAATTGTTGGCTTAACTGTGTTCATCTTCTTGTTGTGAAAGAAACTAGAGTACATATTATTTGATCAATTCACTTAAAAGGAATAAAATTACTCCGCAAGAAGGTGAAGATTTGGTATTTGTTCATAATAATCTGTCTTCTATCTAGGAGAGGCCCAGAACATTCTCAGGGGGACACGAAATTATGGGATATTGTTGAAGATGCCTTAGCTACAATGGAGGATATTGAAATCTTGAAGTTGCTCTTTCTCTTGATGAGTCATGCTTAGAAACAAAGTTTTTCGTTGATAAAGGTGATGGTGTCATTCATGAGGCAATGGAGTTAGTACAAATGATGACACCACTACTAAATGCATTAACTGTAATTAGTGATAATGATATTGTTATATTTTGGCACATTGCTATATTTTAATTTATTTTATTATGGATGGCATTGCTATCAAGTGTTTTGGTAATTTTTTGATATTTTGAATGTGATTTTGATATTGTTAAAGATAACTTTTATGATTATAAAATTTTCTTAATGATTGCATTTATTTTATGTCAAGTCTTTAGTATAAAATATTAAAAATATATATTTATATTAATAATTTCTTAAATATATAAAAACGTGTCTATGTCGTATCCTGTCATATTTTTTTCAATTATGTTGTCGTTGTATCGCATCGTGTCAAGTATGTTTCCCTATGTCTGTGTCCCCTTGTCCGGGCTTCCAAGATTTGCTGGATGAATGTGAGCAAAAGAAACAGTCATATTTTTAAAGGAAAATTAGAATGAGAATGATCTAACATAAGGTTGTGTTTCTATGAAAACATGGAGAGGGGTTTTGAATCGAATGACTCTACATGGCATTCTATTAATGAGGTAGGTAATTGTGAGCACTGCAACTGCCCAAAAAAAATTTTGGACATTGTGAGAAAGCATTAGACCAAGATACCTCAAAGAGATGTTCTTTCTTCCTCTCAGCTATCACATTTTGTTGTGGATTTCAACACAAACTCACATGGATGATATCATTCTTTGCAAGATAGGGTCCAAGAATCAAGTTGAAGTATTTTTTTTTACATTATTTGTTTTGAGAATCATGAATGATTGAAAGATTTGTGAAGTTTCAGATTGCTCATTCATGAGAAATATTTAATTGGTTCTAATGTGATCATCAATAAATGTGAAACTATTAGCTTCATTGATCTTTTTCAATTCGATGGTCCATAAATATCAATATAAAAGATAGAGAAAGCATTTGAGGGTTCGTACTGAAACAGAGAATATATATGACGAGTATTCTTAGCTGATTGGCAGATTTCACACTGATAAAAATGCTTATTCTTTATTAATAAAGAGGTCAAACTTTGCAATATAATAGATATTGGGATGAACAAGACGACAATGTCATAAGAAAATAATACCCTCAATAGACTCAGGAACATGAGAAGAGAATGATGGAGAAAAGACTTTTGTTACAAGAATATCTCTCCTTAAGTGGGAATAGAATTTAATGTAATTCAACACTGTCAATCACCTTCTCTAAATCCATCACATGAAATTCACAAGAGTTGGAATTGAATTTAGTAGACACAAATCAAGTCATGAATAAGCTTGCTAATTGAAAGTTGCAAAGAAAATTTTTTTTTAAGATTTTCACTTCTACTTTTCCCATAATCTTGGAAAGAGATTCATCAGCAAGGCTAACAAATTTAGAGGTAGTAATCTCTTGGTCGTTGATGAGAGCATGAATATCTCCATTCATGTGATCAGAAGCACCTGAATCTATTATCCAAGGTCCAGATCTTCCACTGTTAGCAAGAAAACATGAGGATATGATACATTAATGTGTCAAACTGGTAGGCGCTTGGTAGTGCCAGTAAGAAACTTCTTCAACACCTCTAGTTATTCCATGGTGAAGCATCTTCAGAAGAGATAGCAGCATAACCCTTACTGCCTTGGTCCTTCCTCCCTTATCTAGGTTTCCAATCTACCGACTTTCCATGTAGTTTCCAACACTTGTCTTTTTGTGTGACCGAATTTCTTATAATGTTCACACAAAGGACAATTATTCTTTGATTTTGAATCATGAGAAGTTGAGTGTACAAAGATGAGCTTTCAATGTCAGATGAACCCACACTTCCTGCTATCATGAGCTTCTTCCAACTTTCCTCTCTTCTAACTTCAGCAAAAGCTTCCCTGATGGTAGAAAGAGGCTCCATCCCCATGATTCTTCCTCTGAACTGATTAAGTTCTTATTTAGACATGATAAAAACTTGATCATCCTTTTCTTCTCCACTATAATTTTATATATCATAGCATTTTGAGGGCACTTCAATACATATGTATCATACATATCTAATTCTGACTAGTACCTTGAGAGTGTTTTGAAGTACTGAGTAATACTCTACACTTCTTGTCGGAGCTCACACAATTTTGTTTCAATCTCAAACAATTCTGCACTGTCTTTGGAACTAAAATAAGTTTCACAAGTTGCTTCCTAAATCTATTGTGTTTTCCTGTAAAGCAAGAAATTTTTTTCAACTTTTGCGATCATAGAATTGATCAACCAAGGCATGATCAAATGATATTGGATCTTCCATGAGCGGTGGTTATGATCAGTGAGCTCAAGAACTATGCCATGAAGTATTCCTCTCTTCCTTCTCCACAAATGTATATAAACATGGATTGGGACCATTGAAGGAAGTTATAGTTATTGAGTTTATAGTTTGTGTTAAAAAAAAGAAAGTTTTGTGGTTGTTTGGATAGAGTTTATGATCTCCGATATAGAATTAACATTTGGAGTGGAACTATACGTCTTCAATTCATACATGGTCATAGACCCTATGCAAATTTAGGGTTGGATAAGGTAAAACCTGGTTGGCTGCTACTTATTGGCAAACCCTTGCTGTAGGATTTCTCGCTTTTGCTCTATTTGCTGCAATCCTTTAGAAGATCAAACTGAAAGGGAACTTGCGACTGCTCTGCTTGCTTAGGAAGGAGCAGTTGGGTCGCCAAAGGGATGACCTTTAGGGAGGATTCCAGCGCTGGATAGTTGTTGGAGAGGCTCCGACGGTTGAAGAAGAGCTAGGATGTGTTTCCTCATAACGGGAAAGCTTCCACTGAACATGCAGATGACACCATGGAGCGATGCAGATGTGATTGCAAAGACGTCTTGGAATGTAAACGACGAAGCCGAAGACGTTGAATCGTTCGATCGACACAGACGACAAAGAAGAAGGCTACGATGTCGTTTGAAGCCTTGTAGACATAGTTCAAAGAAGGCGAATTCTTCGAACGAAACCGAGATGTAGAAGGCATCGAACGAGAAACAAAACAATTCAAGCTGGCTCTGATACCATTGTTTTATTTACTTGTTATAAGCATTACACTACACATCATATATATAAAATAACAAACATAAATAAAATAGGAATCCCTCTAAATAGGGAATAACATAAAATAGGAAATACAAATAAAAGAAACGTCACTATTGGAGTATATTCTGAGATAAGAAAATAAATTACTTTCTAGTATGGAATTCCTATAGGTACGGAATTCCAAAGTATGCAAATGCGCCAAGTAAATATAGAGGGCATCTAACTTAGCAGGCATGAATATATA
>NW_018250121.1:144826-167739 GCF_001263595.1 Phalaenopsis equestris | reverse complement strand
TATATATATATATATATATATATATATATATATATATATATGAGCCGACATAGAAATTAATAATTATACGAACAGAGGGTTGCAAACATAATATACACGTTCAAACAGAATCAACGACATGAAGTAGCTCTTTGTATCAAAAAATAAACGATGAAGCAAAATTATATGTGTAAAAAATGAAAAGATATTAATGGTTAATACCATGATTCAGGTGCCTGATAAAAGGCAGCATTGCTTCCAAAACATGAGGCAAGCATGTCTGTATTTACGACCCCGGGGTTCAGTGCAACAATTGCTAAACCTGGAGGTAATTCCTTCGCCACGGACTTCGACAGGCCTTCTATTGCCCATTTTGAAGCACAATAAGGAGCCACCTATAAGGACCAATTTAAATTCACAGCTTAAGCAAAAGAGTAGTGTCAAAATAGCCCCCTAACTATTTACATGGGGCCATGTTATTTCCAAAGTTAATAAAACTACTGAATTAGTCCACATACTATTTTAGTGAATATTAAAATTGTTCTCATTAGGTATGATTTGAACCCACATTCTATTTCAACTCATATTAAAAGAGTCTGTTAAATAAATTGATACTTATAAATTTTGGGATTAACATAATCCCCTGTAAAGAGTCAGAAACATTTTGGCAATCTTCTCTTAAGAAAACTGATATCGTATTACCTCTGCAGCTGCTGATCTTCCCCACCCAGAGGATATGTTCACGACAATTCCTTGCTTCTTTTCTATTAATAGTGGCAAGCAGTGACGAAGTATATTGGCTGTTCCTTTTATATTGGTATCTATGACCATATCAAACTCTTCAGCTGGCACAGCCCATATTTTATTGTTTTTGTTGATTGTCCCTGCATTGTTTACTGTAGGAAACCTCCCCAGTCATAAGGAGATTTAGGTAGATCTCATTCAATCAAAGATGGCGATCCATATGCATAAATAAAATGTGTGTTGAGCACATCACTCACACAAAAGATAAAGGAGAAAAAATTTTGGGAAATTTTACATAAATACCACACAATTCTTATGTATTTATAGATCTAACACCAAAAGTTTGATTTTTTATGCTTATGACACCTTGGTGTCCTAAATCTATGCATAAAAAGGTGTATTTCACTTGTAAGAGAATAGAGATGGTGATATTTTTGAAGTGATGTTAAAATTTGAGTGGCATGCATGTAAATGTGAATGTTTAGGTGTTAGATATGTAAATACATAAGAAATTGTGTGGTATATATGTAAATGGCACAAAAAAGAAACATGCCTAGGTTCAGCAGCCAGCTATTCATACAGTACTATTGTTTAGCATGGATTGCTACGTTCCAAAAAGTCTAATGGACCCTTGAAATTTTATATTTGTTTGATTTTTGCCTTGTAAAATTTCAGGTTTTGGCATCTATTAAATTATCATTTGTGATAAAGTAAATGTGTTTGTTGTCTTTATATCAAACCAATAGATTTTAGCTAGAACTGATTAATAGTAAAAATGGTTTTTCATAATTTGGCAAGTATTAAATTATCATTTGAGATTGAAAAAAAAAAGTTCGTTCTTTCTCAAGTTAAATTGATTAATTTATGCAAAAATTAAATGTTGGTGATATGCAAATTGTGATTTTTTTGTGTATTTATTGTGCATCTCATTCCCGGTTATAATTGTAACCTCACAAACTTAACCGAACGTTAAATTGGCATTCAAGTAGACGATTCCATCATGTCAACTAAATGGATAATAATACAAGAGACAACCAAAAGTTAATAAAAAATAAAAAAAGCAATCTAAGCAAAAAATGTGGTTGGCAAAGCTTTAAATGAATGCAATATAGCATTCAAGAGGATCAAAATTACATGCATGAGAGAACCTACAAATATATTCAAGATGAATTGATGATTTAGAAGAATTTTTAAAGAATATTGTTTATTTTATTCTAAAATTTTTAAAATTGTTGAAAAGAAGTTAGCCTAACAAACTCAAACTTATTGGCATAGTGTTCTAAATAAAACGAAATCAACATGGATTGGCAAGGGATATATACATATGAATAATATGTTGTTCATCAACTGAAGATGAATTAGATCAATATATACAATTACTATTAGGTTATTCAAAAATTGTGGAGTCTAAATCTGCACATTCATTAGCATATATTCATAAGTCTAAGGTTGAACAAGACTTAAAGGGCAAAATCAAAATTATGTCTATGGTTAAATCTAAACAGCCATTAGAAACAGAACTTGAAATTAAAAGTGCAAAAAATTGAATATGTGTCTAAATTGCATTTAAAATGTAAGGTATAATTAAAAATTTACTTCATGAACCTGAACTACAAATAAAAAACTTAAAATTATAAATGAGAGCTTCTAAAAGACCCTAAATCTATTCACAGTCATAAAAGCGGATATAACTCAAAAAAATAAATCCTCAATGTGAAATTAAGGCTGTGTTTGTTTCAGCTTTTCGGCCTGCTTTTGGAACCGAGTGCCTGAATCACGTGTTTGAATCGCGTGTCCCACCGATCGTGTTACAACCTACGGAGTTACGTTCTTCTCCGTCGCGACCACTGCTAGCTGTCCATGTTCCACATCCGAGCCCCGTGCTTCCTTGTTTTACCCATGCGGGATTTTTAATTAATGTAATATTTTGAGGTTCATCAATCTGTTTTATCCACTAGAAGAAATGTTAAAATAAAGTTCAATAATCAGCTTAGAGGCAAAATATTTTTATAAGAATCTTTTAAAATGCAATTTTTTGTACCATAACTTTTTTCTTTTAAGAAAATTAGATATTTTTTTTTATAAATACTACGTTTTCACTCCTTTGTTGAAATAAATAACTTATTATGGCAATTTTAAAAAGTAATAAAAAATATAATCAAATAGAAAGTGATAATTTTTAAATAATAAAATAGCTAAATAGCTCCCCAAATGAACCTCTAACTTAAAAACAAAATATAACATTAATAATCAATAATATTTATTTTTTCAAAGTTTATATTAAAAATTATATTAACTGCCACTAAAAAAATAATATAATATTACTTCGTTTTAAGTCTTTTTTGTATAATATGAGCAGGGGTATTTCAGATATTTATTCGCAGGCAGCACTTTCAAAATTGAATTTTTAAAATAAATTATCTGCTTCTGAAACATCAACTTTTAAACGGCTAATTTTATACAGCAATTTTTGAAATTAGATTTCATACAGCCACAGCCAAAAATAATGCACCCGAAATAACTACTGTATACTAAAATTTAATAAATAAATTAAGCCAGCTTATTTAACAAGAATATGGCCCCCTAACTTTTTGAAGGGAGCCATTTTAGTCCTCGAGTTTATAAAAGTGTCAATTGAGCCCCAGACTCTTTTGATATGGGTTGAAATAGTCCTCACTAAGCACTAATTTGTTCCCCCATTAAAACAGTCTAATGACTAATTTTGCATTTTTATAAACTTTGAAACTAAAATGGCTTCATCTAAATAGTCAGGGGACTATTTTGATACTTTACTCATTTAACCACTTAAATGGAATATCTTTAATCAAATGAATACTGATTTTAATTTTTTATCTTGATTTCTTAGCATACAACTTAAGAGCAAAAGTCTTAACATTGCATTAATATATCAATAAAACTTTTAATACATATATATATATATAACAAAATGAATTTTTAAATTTGATCAAATCTTGAAGTGCATAAATCATCACTATTAACATTGAAGTCATTTGGGTTATTTTTGTCTAAGTTTGTTGTTCATCCATGGAAGAAATTCATATGTATGTGATTTGTATGTTCTCAAGTTCATCATCTAATCAAGTAGGAATAAACATGTTGGTAATTGACATGCTAATATTTTAATTGCTTGTTTCAAATCATTTATATGATTTGTATAATTTGTTTGATTTACATGAAGAGATCAGCAAAAAACTAACTATTAATTATGGTAGTTAAACTCAATTGTTGAAATGAATAAGAGGCATGTGGAATTCAAACCAGATATTAAAGTAATGGTATAAATGAATGGAAAGACATTTCCTATGGGAACATTAAGAAATTAGCCAAAAGAAAAGACAAGCCTATAAAACAACACAATGCATTATGTCAGATATTATGAATTGAAAATTCAAGAAAGTCTTGTAGTATTCCAAATTTAAATTTTATCTAATTTGACTTCATAAATATGCTGCAAATAATGTGTGTTTGTTAAAAGTGCAATGCATGTACCTACATGGTAAGCAACCATCAAACTTGACTTCTATAACACACGCATCACACCTAATATGAATACTAATTCAAATTTAAAAAATTTTACCATAATTTAAGAAATTAAACAAAAAAAACATTTTCTGCAATTCATTATTCAGAATGTATGGTTTACTCTTTCAATCAAACAACAAAATCAAGATCACTAATATTCATTTTCCCCTCAAATGTCAGAATTAACAGCATCTTTGAACATGCTTAACAAGTATGAATAAAAAGAAACCAAAACAATGTAAACTCTGAACCGAAATGATCAAATACATAATATTTGACAAACCGATAATATCTGGTATCTTTCTTTCTTCCACAAGAAGCTTAGCGAACTCCTTCATGTTGCTGTCAGATCTCTACAACACCACAAAATGAATTCTTTAAACCAGTATTTTTGAAGTGCCATTCATGATAAGCAGTACAGCATTACAAACCACAAAATTTTGATCCATTAAAATAGATGTTTACATGCATTCTAAGAATGGCAGAACTACTTTATGCCCAAGGGTGGCCCCAAGGGGGTGCAGTTGCCCACCCTCAATTTTATCTTTATTTTTCTATTAAGAATATACTATTTTATAAATTTGCCCACTTTCAGTTTTCAACTTTGCCCATTTCCCATTAAAATTCTAACTTAATTAAATTTTTCAATGAATTAGCTAATTATTTGAATAAAAAATTTATAGTTTTTACATTTTTATGCATTTATATTTTCTTCCAATAAATATAGTGATATTTCCTTTTGTTTTTTAAGAATAATAATTTTATGTAATTAAATCATTCAGGTTTTATTATTATATTCAATTATTTAAAATTTTGCCCAGTCTCAAAATAACTTTTTCTTGATTCTAGGTTGATGCATGAAGCATCAAGACAGCTATAGAAAGCCCACTATATCGTCTCGAACACAGCATCACATAACAAGACACTTGAACAACCCAAACAGTTTGATTAAATAATATACATGCATAATTTGAAGTTAATCCTTAAAAGGGATGAATCACTGAATAAGTTGGTTGGAAAGGCATCATGCATTATATAAAATAACAACAACAAGCCTTTATCCAACTAAGTGTAGTTGGCGTCATGCATTATATACAAAATAACAACAACAAGCCTTTATCCAACTAAGTGTAGTCGGCGTCATGCATTATATATATAAAAAAATTAAGACAAAACATAGAGAAAAGGATAAGTAAAATGAAGGACCTTATTTGGGCTGCCTCAATCCATTTATTAATATTCGACATAGAAGCAACAAGCTAGAGAAACCAAATACAAACTTAGCAAGAGAAGAAAAAACTAGTTTGGCTTAGAGATTCTACGTGATAGAAGTTTGTTGTGATGGTGATGGGGGCAAGGCTACAGCTCAACAAACAATCACGAGAAAGTACAACAAGAAAGAGATTCAATGTGACAAGAAGTGTTATGATGATCTCATGGCAACTATTACTCATTTAAAGAGTTATTAGAAGACCCATTTAACGAAGATGTATTAAATAAATTTAACTTGCTAGGAAGGGTGAATTAAAAGGGAATAAAATTAGGCCTGCTACGACATTACTCTAATCCATTTTAAACCCACAAGCATAGAACTAGTACATGAAGTGAACACTTGATATTTTTATAACATACTTCCACATATCTGAAATGGTGGTAAATTAAATATTCTCATTTGCCTTAACAACATGAGATTAACTCCATGCTCTCATATGTCTTGATAAAATGGTGGTGTTGCCTGAATTTGGAATACTTGAGTGGCCATAAATGTATAAAAAACTTGTATAAGTGGTCAAGGAATGCCATAGGGTTATATTTGGGTTGGAGATTAATTTGAAGCACCAAAGCGGCCAATGTGGGCACTTGAAAAGCCCAAACTGAGAACAAATAGTTAAGCTTCAAAAGAACGGGGTGGGTAATTGGGATAACTCCGAGCATTGAAACCAAGGGGAAAAGGGACTTAAGTCTAGTAGTGATATAGAAAATTTCAAATTTTCTGAAAATTTAAAGATATTATCTTGTTATTTTATAATGAGACTAAGTGCCCAGAAATCCTAACCTGTTCGAATGGAGTAAGATTAAATTTAGAAATATGATGAGCTAATATAAAGCATAAAAAACACAACGAAAACACTTGTACATGATAAAGAAATGTCCTAATAACATTTCAGAAGATATTCATATTTTTTTAGGGGTTTAAGGTAAGCAAACAGGTACAAAAGTAGACTAGGTCTGTCTCCAGCAAAGGGTTGGTTGACATCCAGATAAGAGTTTAGGAAGGTAATTTATGGAGATATTTTTGAAGATTTTAATTTTAGTGTAAAGGGAGAAACAAAGATGAACACCGCAAATAAAGAACATACCAAACTTCTCAATACTTGAAATTTTCACTCCAATTTCCATTCAACAGCCACAAAACAGGTTTATTTCCAGCAAATAAAACATTATATAAATAAAACACTCCTAAACACTCACACAAAGGGAGGGAGCGCATTGGGGCTTGCCAAATAAATTTGGAAGAATTAGGTAGTTATAACTATCTGGTACTAATGCATCCAATGGGTGGCCAGCCCACACAGAAAAAAAAGTTTAATTTGCACTTAATTAAATGAAAGTAAATAAATTTCTTTCCCATTTTTCACATATCCCCAAAAAACAACATAAGTACACCACATTAACAACATAATTACACAATATTGATGCATGATTCTACACAAAATAATCAAGAAGTTTGCAATCTTCATTTTGTTCATAGTGATTGAATCTTCATGCTTTTGTTAAACTTTTTGGCTTGTGCTATTGTAGTTGTCATTTGCCACATAATTAGCATTCGGTGTCACATCACATGGAACTAAATTTAATGGTTTCACTTGTTTTAATATATCATGCCCCCAACATTCATGAAGAAAATCTAAGGGAGGGAGAAAATGAAGTGAGAATAATAAAAAAGGAAATTTCCCTAGGATTGAGCACATAACAACAGTGAACAAACAGGAAATAGAAATGGGTGCTTTCATAATAACCTAAAAAGGAACTAGCACCTCAAAGTACAAACATGAAAACGATATGGTAACTCAATAATTTCTGCTAAGAGAGCACTTTCAAAGACAGTGTTAAAAATCCTATAAAATATAGAAATGCTCTCAGTAAACAAATTTAACCACATAAAATTGTGTATCTAAATTCGATGAAAAGTTAATATTCAATACAGGACCAACAAATCCATCCAATCTAACATAAATCTCAACATAATACATAAATTGAAAAACTTCCTAAATTAAATTCATGACATTAAACTTGGATTAGCAAGTTTACAGTTGAAATGAATATTTTGATGCGACAAGCCCAGGGACAATTTATTTTTATATGAGTCTAAGTGAACCCAAATCAAGTACTTATAATATAATTGAAAACTTCATGGCATTATTAAATGAATCAAACGACACACAAGCACACACGCGCGCATGCACGCGCACAAATGCACACGCACGCACCCATACACACGCATAATTTGGTCCAACTATCGCTCTCATGGCATCTCAATGCCGCTAGCTCTTACCCATGCAGCACCCCAGTTATCTCAGTTCAAGCTGATTCGACTCGGCAAAACCAACAAGATCTACTCTCAAGGGACAGCCACAATAAGTTGACTTAGCCATAGTTCAACCCTCGTATTCGAAGTATCTTCTCAACATGTTCTATCCAAAGTTCAAACATCTGCTCAAAGAATTAAGATTTGCTTGAATAAGCTTTTTATTTATTATTGATCTTCACATTGAGTAAAGGACTTCAACCAAATTGACTAATGATTGTGATATTTTATCATTGACATAATGAAATTCATATGTTCTGGTGGAAAACACAATGAGTAAATTAAAACTAAATGAGTTTAATTTTTAAAACTTAGTAAGAGAAATTTCAAATAAAACATTTTCCCCTTAAAAATGAGATTATTATTGATAACTTGACTTCTCTTTTCTTTGAATCAAGCTAATTAGCTGAAGTCGATAGAAAAAACATTAGCTTTCTTTTTGTTATTTATTATATCCACAATCACATGTATTAAATTGCAATTTCGCATCCAACCATGTCCACTACCTCATGTGCTTCATTTGCATGAAATGGAAAGGAATTTTCATTTAATCAGAATTAAATTTATTGACATTCTTTTAATAAAATTTCAGTTATATTTTATATGAAATTGAGTTTTATAGCTCTGTCCCTGAATTTTTATTTTTAAATTTTCATATCATTATGATATTAATTCAAAATGGAGCGCTACGATTCTCTTTGATATAATAGGATATCAATATTTATCATCTTTTTGTGTAAATTATAAAGGTATTGTAATAAGATACCTGAGAACAATGGAGTCAATAATCAAAGGAAAAAACTCGCATGGAAATATGAAATCTTGAAGGAAGAGTGGTAAAAATTGTGTTATTTTTTGTGATGAAAATATAAAAGAGAAAAAAATTGCCACGAAAATCTTCGTTGGGGGTTCCAGAAATGTATAAGCTTAAAATACTTGTCCTCGAAAAATAAAAAATGAAATTAAAGAGTCTTTGAAGAAGTTGAAAAACCAAATTAACTAAAAACCACATGATAATATTGATAAAATGGATGATTTTAATGTGATAACAGGTGATGATATTCTACGTCCTAAATAGTCTAATCATAAAAATATATGATACATCAAAATCAAATGTCTCTATTTAAAATTCAATGACATTTATGCTCAAGGATTCAAAGACTACAGGACAATTAGATACGTTATTTATCCAAAATACTATTGAGGTGGTTAAGTAACAAAAAAAGTAAAATGTTAAAGATATTGATGCTATTTAAAAGGAGAGAAAAAATGGTTCGAGTATTTTGTTGTTTGATGCATGATGTTGGCATTCCTTTCAACACACTTAAATATGAGAGCTTTCCAAAAGTAATAGTAATAAAACTTATTAAACGCTTTAAGTTAAATAATTCCTAGCAGATGGTCAAGAACTCCGTACTTTAGAAAGTTTTTTTATTAGAATTCGTATCCTAACATGTAGTTTATCTAAATGTGAGCACAATTAGAGTATATTTGAATATGTAAGTACCAAAAAAAAGTCTATTGATCGATATTGAAATTTGAAAATTTAATAATTTTAATAACATTTTTTTTTACTTCATAATAAAAGAAGAAAAAAATAATCATGATCGCCTAAAGAATTTAGTTTATGTGAAGTATTACACAAGGTCTTTATTCATAGATATAAATATTAGACGTTTTGAACCCTATCTATAGATAATGCAAATGAAGCTAATGAGTAGTTAATAGAGAAAATGAATAATGAGTAAGATAAAAATAATAAAATAACTATTGGAAAGGAAAATTTGACATGAAGTGTTATTGCAAATGCTGCTAATGTTTATGAAAAAATAGAATATTTGAAAGAGATTTAAAAACAAATAGAAGAAATTGTCATCTGAAATTAACATTAATGCAATTGAACATATAAATTATAGGGTTTAAAAAGGATTATGAGAGAATGATTATCCTGGTGAACAAAATGAGGCTCTTTT
The DNA here is from genome assembly GCF_001263595.1 of Phalaenopsis equestris. Lineage (NCBI taxonomy): Eukaryota > Viridiplantae > Streptophyta > Magnoliopsida > Asparagales > Orchidaceae > Phalaenopsis > Phalaenopsis equestris. Next base: position 157,911 of record NW_018250121.1, on the reverse strand, counting down.
TAATTATGAAGATGAATATGATTCTTTGAATGTTTGGTTTAGGCTTATCAAGAAAATTATATTAAATTTTAAGCTATTGAGACATTAAGCACTTTATTTATGAAATAGTTTATTTTTTATTAATATTATGATGTTTTATCTTTCAATTTGATAATCATTCAAATTTATATGCATTTTTATTAATACTTTTTAACATTTTATGATATATTTTAATTGTTGTGCATCATATGCTATAGCTCAATAAGGTCCTTATCATTATGTTATACCTTTAGACATTAACAAGTATGTTCTTCACATAAAGGGTAATCAAAAAATTGAATATAAATTTGAGATCTCAAGAACTATAAGGCTTTATTTAAGAAATACGAAAATGAATAATGCTAACTATCGCTGCTCAACTGTAATCACATAAATGTTGCAGTCTAATGCCATTGACTAACCACCACAGTCCTATTGTCAACGTCAGATTGTTACTATCTATCATCATCTGACCACCGCCATTAAATAAATCTCATAACCACCACTATCCATCGATGAAATTGACATATGCTAACAACATTCAAGTTTTCAATTAACATTAGCACTCTTCATTGCTTCTTTAGTATTGATACGCCGTCAAAAAATTTTATTATATGACACAAATCTCGAGGCATTTTTTTAGCAAGAAACATTCAAACTCAAATTAAAAAACATCCAAAACTCTGATTTTAGCAAGCTTATTGCCAAACTGACCAGCTCGACAAGACGAACCCCCAATGATGTCAAAATTGGCCCAATCCAAGTCAAATCAAGCTCGGATCAAACCGTTAAACTATTTTTAAAAACTTTGGATGACTAATTGGAAGGTCAAATAGATTCCAAAGTTGACAAGCTTATAGTCAAATCAAGCATCTTGACAAGACAAGTCTAACAAACCCAAGATTGTCAAATTGATAATTAAAAAATTCTAACATTGTTAAAGAACTTAAAAATCAACAAAATGATGTCCGATCGTGGGAGTCTCTTTGGATTGTCTGATGAAGTGGTTTATATTCTTTTCTTATTTGCAAGTAGACACTCACAAACTATAAATAGAGTCCTACCCCCCTCATGAAAAAGGACCTAGGCCTTGAACCGAAAGAAGAGCTGCACTTGAAGCTGGTTCGTAAAAAAATGAGCTAAATTTCAGTGTCATTATGGACCGACGACCACGAGAACGCTTGGTGCTCTCGCAGTCGCTGACCACCACTCGTCGGTCACTTTCAACTACCCCCTGCTCGATGCAACGAAACTTCTCCTTACTCTGCGACATATGTTGAGGAATAGCAAGGCACTGTGCAGAGTAAAAACCAATGTCCTAGAGTCAATACATTTTACGAAAGAGTACATCATAATGAACACCATGCAACGACACATCTCTAAGACGGTGCACCTAATTTCAGGCAACTACTCTCAACTGCAACTGCTCCTGACCATTGTGTAATAAATCATTCAGCATACAACCATTATATTTCTGAGAACTGTGTAACACTTTACTTCATGTGGGACAAGAACATTTGCGTGTATTCATTAACTTATAGTGAGTGGTTCTGATTGGGCTAGGCAACATGATCTTTTTCACTTTTTGAGTTTTCCACGTAAAAACTTATAGTATCCCAACCTATAGCTTCAATTACTTGTGTGTGTATTGGGTTTTTTATGCAATGCTAAGACATTAAATAATCACTTTACTTCGTGAATTTTCCGGCATACATCAAGTATTATCCACTATATTTATTATAGGTCCGGCTAAAGATGTGTACTTGCAATATTATCTTCTCCAATAGAAATAAAGTGTCAAATTTCTATAAACTTACTAACATGTTGAATTCTTTCAATTGTGGCAGGCTCCGTAATGTCTCTTCTAATCCTTTTCTTTTTCTTCTTGTTTTTTCTTTTGGTCATTGAGTCATTTTTTCGTGCATGAATAAAAATTTAACAATTTTCGAGCACAAAATATCATTTGTTACAAGAAAATACAAAAAAGGTTTAAAAGAACAATTGGGGGTTAAAAAAAAGCTTGGGTCATGAAGAATGAAGGCAAGAGAAAAGGTTTAATTTGAAGATTAAAAAAATGGATGGTGTACTGACCACGTCGAGATGTTTGAGAAGGTACTTGGAGGAAGAGGAAGAAGAAGAAGCGGGTTCATTCCGCGTCAACTCAGTCATTAGGGCTTGAAGCTTCTCCTGCGAACGGGCGCAGCCAACTACGATGTGGCCACGGCGAGCTAACTCCAAGGCCAGTACCCGCCCTAATCCTCGACTCACCCCTGTTATCATAATCGTCTTCAGCTGCGTTTCTCCCATGGCCTTTCTCTCTCCCACAAATGACCGTCAAACGGCTGGTTGTTTGCAAACAGTATTTGTTCGCTAAGTTTAAGAGTCCAACTAAACAATTTTTTTAAGGTCGATTTATAAATGAGCTGAACACCAATTAAGACTTATCCGATCGCATTCTGCTAACTCAGAATAATTGAAGAGTGCTACTTTAAAAAAAATTTAATTGATAAGGCTATAAAATTTATAATTAATTAAAAAAAATAAAAATATATTAAATTATATTTACATAATATTTTAATATAAATAATATAATTAATATTCTACAGATGTATGATTAGGGTTGTTAAAACAACTCTTTATTTGCAAACAACTCATGTTCGGATCACTAAGCAAACGAGTTAAACACAAACACATTTTTTTTTTTGAAATATAAACGAATCGAAAATGACGATGGTATTTCGTAACTAGTCAAACACGAGCTAAGTCTGGGCTCGCACGCTTCGGCTCGTTTACACTCTTAGTTCAGTTGGTAGACATCTGTTTCGTCAATTGTTAGTCTCCTATGATTTGGGGTGGTACTCGAGTGGTTAGGCGCATGGGTCCAACACGGACTTGAAGGGTTGTCGCTTCCGCCCGTTAACCATATATATATATATATATTATATATATATATTGAACCCAATTTATTCTTTAGCTCGTGCCCTAGGGATAAAGCGTCGAATCTGAGGTAAGGAGAAAAAGAATGAGAGAAAGCGAGAGAGAGAGAATAGCCCTGCGGGGGTGGATTGGGTTGGGGTTGTGGTGGGAGTGGCGCAAAGTGGGGTGTAGGCTTTTTGATCCTTTTTGTTCCACACACATGAGATTACAATATAAATGTGATGGAAAGAGGTGGCCCCCCTTTTTTCACATGTCAAGAGTTCTCTATTTATAGAAAAGGACAATATGAAAAATAATATTACAATAATACATTTGCTTTAAGAAAGGCGGTAAAGAATATTTTTGTTTTTTTTTTTCATTATGAAGCATCAGAGCACATCACGTTTGATGGTCGGCTAGAGATGGTTGGCCAATCCAGGGAGGCCAAACAAGAGAGGCCAAACCAAGGGCGAACTAGGATGGCCGAAGCAGGAGGGCCAACCTAGGGAGGCCTAACCAGAAATGCTGAAACCAGGAAGACCGACCTGAGGGACTGGGCGGCTGACCTAAGGGACTGGGCGGCCAACCAAAAAGGGTAAAATTCCTGCTTACGCGACTCTGACGACAGCTTATCCTAGCTCGGCAAGATGGTATTTTCTGGTCATACATAAAGCTCCAGAGTTATTTACTTCCTAGATGCGAAGTTATAATAAGAATGAAAAACTCATAAGTGTAGAAAATATTATTTCATGAAACACTAGCTAGAATTAGTTTTTTTATAATTCTTTCCGCTGGCCTTTGATGAGATGATTATTATTGGTTAAGTTCTTTAAACTTTGTGTTTGGTGGACTAATTTGCTCTTATAGGAGGAGAGGTTTTGTTTGCTCGGCCCGAAGAAGAGGCTTTGTTTGCTCGTCTCGAAAGAGATGTTTTGTTTGCTCGTCCCGTAAGAGAGTATTTATATGCTCGTCCCGGAAGAGAGTCTTTGTTTGCTCGTTCGGGAAGAGAAGTTTTATTTGCTTATCCAAAAGGAGAGTCTTTGTTTGCCCATCCCGAAAGAGAGGCTTTGTTTGCTCGTCCTGCAGAAGAGTTTTATCTTGCTCGTCTCGGATGAAAGTCTTAAATGAGAGGATGGAATAATTTTGTATTTTTTTTCTCTTTTTATTTCTTTCTTCATTTGAGAAAAGTAAACAAGGTAAAATAAAAGTTGCTTATATTTTTGTTCTTTCTTAAGGAGTCTTCTCGGAAAGTGAGAGATGTTCTTCCTTCTCTTTTTTATTTTTGCCCTATGCCTTTTCACTTACTTTTTTGTGTTGTTCCTCTTAATTTCTTTTTTTTCCTCTTCTTCTTCTTTTTATTTCTCTGGTTTGGGCTCTCCAACTCTGAAGACTCATCTTATTGTTGATGACAAGATCTACGCTTGAACCCACATGTGTCCTTAAGCTCTTGTCCTGGAATTCGAGGGAAGAAGAAAGAGAATGAGAGAATAAGAGAAAGAGTTGCCCCAGGGGAGGGGACAAAGTGGAGTTTTCCCGGGCATGTTACCCATTTTATTCCACACAAATGAGATTACAATATGAGGGTGATGGAGAGAGACAGTTCATTCTTTTTATACATGTCAAGAGTTCTCTATTTATAAAATTTGACAATATGAAAATTAATACTACAATAATACCCGTGTTTTAAGGAAGGCGGTATAGGATATCTTGGTCTTTTTATTATTATGAAGCATTGGAACACGTCGGCTTTGGGTGGCTGGCTGGAGCTGGGTGGCCTACCCAGGGAGGCTGAACTAGGAAGGTCGAACCAGGGAGGCCAAACAATGGGGGTCAAACCAAGGAGGTCGAACCAGGGAAGCCAAACCAGGGGAGGCAATCCAGGATGGTCTTTTTATATATATAATCATTCTTTCTTCAATTAAAATAGAAGCTCTATTGCTTTTCTCATATATTTAATCATATTAAATTGTTGTTAATGTAAATATGAAAGTTTATCCAATAAAATTATAAACATAAAAAAAAAAATTGTAAGATGTCAACGTAAATTCTCCTTAAGAAACTTTGCATGTATCTCTAACTCGTATCTTTTTAATTAAATTTCTAAGCACCTACCAACATACTAAAATAATTAACATTTCGATATGGGTACAACATTACATATAACAGTTTCATTTGCTGTAAAAAAAATTTCTTAATGTGTGGTTTAATGGTGAATATGGAAGTCCTTATTTTTCCCTAGATAATAATTATTATTTTTTTTTTTATGTATATCGAACTGTCAGTTATATCTTTTCTAAACTGATTAATATAATTTCAACCAGTGTAATCACTAATTATAATTCCATAGATTCCATCAGATTAATTTAATTACACATTCATCATATATAAAGTATATAGATAACAAAGGTAAACATGACAAGCAGATATGTTCTCAAATAAGCATACTTGTTAGCATATTTTAAAGAACTATTTAACATTTTTTTTTATTGGTGAAAATGTATACTTTTAGTTTATTTTGTAACCTATTTTTATTTTTTAAAAATAAAAAATAATTTCTTTAAAATATTTGAGATCATTTTTTATGTTTTGAATTTTCTAAATATGATTTTCACTATCATGAATAATACTTATGGTTACACGTCAGAAGATTCGGGGTGATAGCATGACATTTAACGTCTTAGTGTTGTATAAAGATCCAACACACTAGGATAATTTACCTAGAAAAACCCCGAAAGGAAAAAATCATAAGGTTTAGCCCAGTAAAAGTAATTCACTGTAAGTGTGTACTATAATGATATACCCTTATCTCACAATTGGGATAGAAGGGTTACAACATTACGCCTAATATAGCATTTGTTCGTGCATAATGTACATAAAACTTCAAGAGTCTGAAAAAAGTTAATGTATTCTAAGTACGATAGTTGTAAGTAATTTTCTCTAGAAGTTGTCGTGGGATTTGTAATGTAGCGTTATATGTTACACCTTATTTGGGGATACTTCATTACATAATAGTCAGGAATATGTCATTACACAATAGATTTCGTTGATGACAGTGAGCAAAAGACGATCGGTGATGGTCGACAGTGATCGGTGGTTCAGGATGTCAAAAGTAACCATTGAGTATTCAGTCATGAACAACATTGGAATTCGACTCCTCCTCCCCCTCCAAGTGAAGAGAGGGTTTTATTTATAACCATTGGTATTTTGGTTATTCAACTTTTTTGTGAGTTGGTGGTATTGCAGGCTATGTAGCAGTATGTTATGCTAGTTAGCATAGGTCAGGGTAGAGCGTGGGTTGGTTGAGTTGGGTTAGGTCATGAGACAATGGGACAAGGTGGGCTGGTGGGGCGGGATCAGATAGCACAATTTTGAATCATTCGTGTGACCGCTAGTGCGACATGTCAAAACTTACCGCCAAGTAAGTCGCTCGCATAAAGCAAGTATACTTGTCAAGTGATAATGCAGTTAAAGAATATCATGTATCGATCCTACAATGTAAGTGTTAAGAATTATTCTATAGGGCAAATCTCTAGTTTACTAAACTTCAAAACTTAATTTAGTGTGATCACAAACATGAGATATTTTCTTAAAATCTTACTTGAAAGAGAAAACAAAAATGTATTCAAAAAGACAAAAAAACAATGACAGATAAATCTTACTGTTCTCGGATAATTTCTTAAGAAAATGGTACAATGAAAGAAATCATCCCAGAAAACCACAAAACACATCCTATAAATCACAAAGGCATAAGATGAAGTTTAACTACATGATAGCAAGAATATGGGACAAACATCTCACCAAACCCGTTGTTGCAAGGAAAACTGAAAAGAAAACATTTACAAAATGATTTGTTCCCTCTTCAATAGCAATCAACTTCTCTCTCATACTATTACCTCTCAAAACATATAAGAAAAATACAAAGAAGAAGATAGAAAAAAAACCCTTAGTACCTGATCCCAACTTTCTATATAGAAGTAAAATGTGATGTATGTGATTATATGCTTAATTTCCTTAATAGTTATTCTTAATTTGCAACAAAGTCAAAAATTGATCCAAAGCAAAAGCTAGGTAAGTTTTCCACTATGAAACAAATAAAAATACAATAATATTTAAATATGGGAACTACGCAAGTATACTTATCGTTACCAAGTAATATAAGACTTTTTGATTAAGTTCTGAATATCGAACCCACAGGGAGATTAACAATATGCACTTTAGGAAACTAAAAATTTTAGATAACAAAGATCTACTTCAAAAAATATTCTTACTTAAACTTAAGATTAAACTATAGGAATGAAAATTCGATTCTTTTTGTAATTTTTGATTTAGTTTCTTTTTGTACTTTTTGATTTATGAAATTAAAGAAAGAAACTAATTAACTTAACTAAATATTAGCAAGATGAAAGCTATATAAATAAAATACTTTTTTCCTTATCATGAATTAGTAATAAAATATAAAAATTCTATTGTGGAAGTATGTTAAATGTGTTGTGCCAAATAGGAGCAATAATATTCTTTACCCTTACTAGAGATGTTATAAAGAACATTGGCTAATATATAGTTTGAATTGTCTTGAAGACCAGTTAGGTAGGGAAGATACAAGCTCTCACTCTAGAGTTCCCTCTTCTCCCTCCACCTGGGGCTAACATCTGGTATGAAAACCTTAAACTATAAATCAAATTAGGGGCTTTAGTCTGTCACTCTAAAGTCCTCTAATTCTCATCATTGAAAAGTTTATTTCCCTATTTATTTGCACTCAACCCCATGAACTACATTCTCATTCATGAAATTAATATGTGATTCTAACCATTCGTTGGCTGAGACAATACCATCTCAGATCTTCAATATTCTCACAACAGGTATTAACATCTTAATTGACCAAATCAAGAAGTAAATGAAGTGCGAGGGTTCAAATCATCACAACTTCTTCCAACATTAAAGTCTAATACTTCACACAACATCCTTTAAACACTAATCACTTATCATTTTAAGGAAAAAGATAAAGAAAACTACTCAGAATCCATGGAAAAAACACAACCACACATGAGCTTAAAAGTAGATATCATGCACACAAACAAGAAATCTAGATTAAAACCAAGTGTGGTCACAATGATAAACACTTATCTCAAATCCTCTCCACCAAATGTCTTGAAGCTTCTTTTAATTATCTTCCTTCACTCACAATACAAACTAACACTCAAAATAAAAAGAAAGTGGTCGGCGGCGGCGGTTACTTGGATGAATGATGACTGTAAAATCTGATGGATGGTTGGCCCCCTTGTATTGATGATCCAAGTCTTCTTTAATAAAATCCAAAAGGTGTCTTAGTGTCCCTTCAAAATGTGTCTCAATTCAATGAATCTTCTAGAAGTTGCATCCTCAAAAGCCAATTGAATGAATTTTCGTGTCCATGGGATATTTCCCACGTTTTTACCAAGGGTTGCTTCAAACACCTCTTAAAAAATTATTCTAAATTCAATGAATCATCAAATAACTACTTCTAGCACTTAAGTGCGGGCTACCTAACCTTAGGCACGAGCCTCTGGCGCGTAGGCGTCAGTCTGGGGCGCTTAGGCGCCCCAATTCATTTTTGCACATTTCTTCATATTTGCTTCAAATTTAACCTTTTTTCACTCATTTTATCATTTTTCATCCATCTGACTGTACCTGAGAGAAAAACACATAAATAACTTTCATTAAATCGCAATATCTCAAAAATATGTATAAAAATGTGTATAAAAACACTATATATTTTAGGTGTATCAAAATTCCAAAATTTTAAGATGTTAGTTGTCCTCAAGTAACCCTTCAATCTTTAAAAACCCGTATAAGTAGATGATGTATAAGAGTTTCTTTAGGAGTTGTCAAAATTTTGATATAGAAATATAGTAGTCCAATTTAGAAAAAATATTAGTAAATGAGACCAACTTAGTGTTCAGAAATTTTTAAAGTTAAGAAATATGAAAATATGAGTTCCAATCTAATTCAGAAATATTGTAGATTCTCTAAAAATAGAGTTTAGGTATTTTATCTTCTCCACTTAAAAATTTTTATCAAGCATAATTTTACTTACTATATTATATCATTAAGCTTAAGAGTTTCTCAAGTCTTATTCATTAAAATGATCAGATGTGGAACCAATTTTTAATTTGTTACTAATCCTTAAGCTTCTCCTCCCTTTTTCAAAGAGTTGATATTTTTTCTACTATCAAATTTTCTTTTCTTTTTCTTTTTCTTTTTTCTTTTTATTTTTCTTTTCTTTTTTTTCTTTTCAGGCAATGATTATTATATCTGGATAGACCTTTAATAATTTTGAATCTCACTCTTCCTTTCCTAAAGCAAAGAGTTGATATTTTTCTTTAACTTAAAAACATAAGAATAGTTTTGAAAATTAATTTCAATAAAAGAAATTTAAATTTTAAAAATAAAAATCTAAATCTTCTAAAATTTTCAAAAATACAATTTTTCCTACTGAAGATAGTTACACTATATTTAGCATTTTCCTCACTAAAAATTTTTAACTTCAAATTTTTCTTCATTACTATAAATTTTAGCTAAATTCTCTTACTCATTTCTATTTTCAAAATTTTACTTCCCTAATATAACTTCATATACTTTATCATTTTTCTTCAAATCAAAATCAAATTTATTTAAAGCACAATTGAGAACAAATAAATTTTTATATTCCTTAGAAAATCTTTCATCCCTCCCCCAAACTTAAATTTTTAATAAAATTAAAATATTTTAGCATCATATATAAATATTAGCAGAAATGAAATTTTAATATAACATGCTTGCATGAATTTTTACATCTTAAATATGCAAGTAAAATAAATTAAAACAGGAGTAAAAAATTTAAATTGATCAAATTTTAATTTTCTTAATAAATAGAGATTCATCTGACTTCTATATAGTGGAGTATAAAAGCAAACAAACATACTAACAAGCATACATGATTGCAATATAAGGAAAAATAACTGGTAGTAAATTGAAAATTTTAAACATGTAGCTTTTAAGTAAAAAGTTAGCTAGACTCTAAACCTTCATAAGATCTCAGAATTAAGTTCAGCACACACTAATTAAATACATTAAACAACACAATTAACACAATTACTACCACACAAACATAATATCTACTAACAAAACACAAATATGTCTCAGTAGGTGTACGAAACAAAACATAACAAAAACTAATAGTCTCAATAATAACAACTAAAAACGCGACACAAAGTACATAACAACTGCACTAATAACAATCCATAACTACCCATACACTAAAAACATCAAACAAAACTAGAGATCCGAACTAATCATCATTTTCTTCTTCATCACTATCATCACTACTCCAAACAACTGCTGGTCTGTATGGTGGATATCTAGGGTACTGAGGAAATATAACATCTTGGTTACCTCTCATAAGGTTTTCCATAGCTAAATTAAATTCACCCTCATAATCACTATGTCTTATCATATACCCATCCATATGCTCTGCAAATTGTTTTAAATTCAATACCTTATTCGCAGTGTAGTTGATATTGTCCAAAATCTTCTGTAATAACTGCGACTGAGAATCGGATCTAGAAGTCTGACCCTCTAATGTAGAAGCATGTGAAGTAGAAGCTCGTTAAGTCGAACCAGCAGAACTATTGGAGAATCCATCCCTCCAACCAAAAATAGAATGATGTGAATAAGATTTCACCTTCACACTGATAGTGGGCTTTAGTGGCTGTAAGATCTCCTCCCAACTGTCAAATCTAACTCCAACCTGCTCGCATAAAGAAAAGATCAAGGATGTAAATCCCAAACATGTAGTAGTGGCAGCAACAATAGAATTGGTAATAACTCCATGAATCAAAGCTCCAATATTAATAGGCTTGAACTGCTGAATGCAATAGTTTAAGGTTGCTCAATCTTGAGTCACTTCACTCAAATGATTTGCAGGTAGCAGATGAGCAAAAATAAAACAATGTCATGCCTTAGCAGTGACATCCAACTTTGAAGTAGAAAAGTTTACTCTTTTTTTCATTTGTGATCTTTTAAAGCCCTCTTCCATTAGTCAAAGATGAAATAATCTCATCCAGCTCCTCTTCCGTAGGACTATAGCTTGAATAAAAACACAAAGTACTTGGGGGCAACTGATAAAACTGATTAATTACCTCAGGGGAAAAAGGCACTGTCTTCCCCCTCACCATGACTCCTTCATCAGCTTCAGGGGGATTTGCATAGAACTCCTGCACAACAAAAATCACTGTGATAGCAGAAAAACAACATAATCGCTCCCATTGGCGGCGAACAATCAAATCATCAACAACTCCTCCTGGACTTTTAAAACACCACTCAATAATCAATTTTCTCAATTGCAGTGCATCACTGCATTGATCCTGAGCTCTCAAACTGACTAACTTGGTTGAATCGAATGGAGCCTTCCCCTTACTTCTCTTCATTCTTGATGTCATTTCTAAAAATGTATAAAATTAAAAATAAATTCCACATTTAACTCTAAATTACTAAACTAAACTCCTAAAAGCTTAAACTAACAAATCCATGCCTTTTCCTTATATTTTTCTCAAATTTTCTCCATGAATAGTGATTTTTGGGTAGCTCATGAATGTGCTCAAAATACATGGTAAAAATTAAAAAATTTTGCATAGAAGTGAAGCTCTTACCTCAAGGATATCAAATCTAGCAATTTTTACTTCAAATCACCAAGAAATCTTCAATTATGATAAGCCCTAGATCCAATATCACGAATGACCCGAGGAAGATGATGAAGCTAGGTGCAAAAATGGTGTTTTCAGACCAATTTTTCACTAAAAACCGTTCGCAAACCGGTTTTCGTGAACCGGCGATTAAGCGCAAATGGTTCAGCGCTTGTATCTCGGTTTAGACAATGTGTAAGCGCGAGTCTTGGCGCTTAGGTGCCAGTGCACAAATTTTTTATTTTTTTGATTTAAGTGAAATGCACTTCTAGCCTAAGTCAACCAACCCTACATGGTCTCATAACACTTTATATACTATTTTATTCTCTTTTAACTCTCCTCTTACTCAAGATTCACCAATCTTAACTAATTTGATTCAACACACAATAACACAAAATTTCACACAAACAAAACACTTATATTAATTCATGAACGATTACAAACCTTTTCAAATACATAGGTTCTTAATCCAAATAGTATTGGATGAGAAAATTACTAATACAAATACAAGACAATTATCACATAACAACATACTAAACACATTTAACATTAAACAAAGACTAAACACAAAAACACAAAATTATAAACTTAATTTTATTCTCCAATTGGTGGAACGAATCTTGGCCTCTCATTAGTCTCTCCTTCAACATTTGGAATGTATATCTGAAAGAATGGATGATGATTAATAACTCTAGTTGAATTTTCCTCAATCCACTTGTTCTTCACAGACATAGCCTTGTCCGCTTCTTCTATAAAACAGGTATGGCTAAACTGCATCTTAAGTTGTCATCCTATATGATCCAAATGCGCATTAACTTCCATCACTTTTGCTTCAATTGAAGCCACGTCAGCCTCAATTTTAGTGATTTTCTCTGTTATTCCTTCGATACTAACGATGAGGAAACCATTATATAACTCTTGCAGGCTCTAAATAATAAACTTCTTTCTCATTGCCTCCTCCGTGTTCTTCAAATCACTCTCCCAAGATGGCATTTTTCCAAAATCTCTCTATTTCACTTAGGATTTAGGGTTTAAAAATCCTTACATAACCATTCTATTTATAGGCTCCAAACTCTTCATATAACTCCTAGGCACGTCTTAGAACTGTCTCCCACATTTAAGCCAACCAAATCTCGGTTAAAAGTTATCAAAACCAAAATTCGCACATGTTTTTTAATTGTCACGCTTAAGCGCTGAATATTGGCGCTTAAGCGCCAGTGCTCAATTTAACACAAGTCAACTTAACGTCCAATTACTCATTCTAACATGTCTAAGTCATCTTTAAAGGTCTTAGAATAATCGCTAACTTAATATATAATAAAAAATATTACCAAAATTTTCTAAATCACACACAACAACACAAGAATAAAAATAAACACACAAATAACTATGGGTTGCCTCCCACAAAATGCTTGGTTTTACGTCGTTAGCCTGACGTAACCAATGCTTATT
>NW_018250121.1:131453-143716 GCF_001263595.1 Phalaenopsis equestris | reverse complement strand
TTTTATTTTTCTTTTCTTTTTTTTCTTTTCAGGCAATGATTATTATATCTGGATAGACCTTTAATAATTTTGAATCTCACTCTTCCTTTCCTAAAGCAAAGAGTTGATATTTTTCTTTAACTTAAAAACATAAGAATAGTTTTGAAAATTAATTTCAATAAAAGAAATTTAAATTTTAAAAATAAAAATCTAAATCTTCTAAAATTTTCAAAAATACAATTTTTCCTACTGAAGATAGTTACACTATATTTAGCATTTTCCTCACTAAAAATTTTTAACTTCAAATTTTTCTTCATTACTATAAATTTTAGCTAAATTCTCTTACTCATTTCTATTTTCAAAATTTTACTTCCCTAATATAACTTCATATACTTTATCATTTTTCTTCAAATCAAAATCAAATTTATTTAAAGCACAATTGAGAACAAATAAATTTTTATATTCCTTAGAAAATCTTTCATCCCTCCCCCAAACTTAAATTTTTAATAAAATTAAAATATTTTAGCATCATATATAAATATTAGCAGAAATGAAATTTTAATATAACATGCTTGCATGAATTTTTACATCTTAAATATGCAAGTAAAATAAATTAAAACAGGAGTAAAAAATTTAAATTGATCAAATTTTAATTTTCTTAATAAATAGAGATTCATCTGACTTCTATATAGTGGAGTATAAAAGCAAACAAACATACTAACAAGCATACATGATTGCAATATAAGGAAAAATAACTGGTAGTAAATTGAAAATTTTAAACATGTAGCTTTTAAGTAAAAAGTTAGCTAGACTCTAAACCTTCATAAGATCTCAGAATTAAGTTCAGCACACACTAATTAAATACATTAAACAACACAATTAACACAATTACTACCACACAAACATAATATCTACTAACAAAACACAAATATGTCTCAGTAGGTGTACGAAACAAAACATAACAAAAACTAATAGTCTCAATAATAACAACTAAAAACGCGACACAAAGTACATAACAACTGCACTAATAACAATCCATAACTACCCATACACTAAAAACATCAAACAAAACTAGAGATCCGAACTAATCATCATTTTCTTCTTCATCACTATCATCACTACTCCAAACAACTGCTGGTCTGTATGGTGGATATCTAGGGTACTGAGGAAATATAACATCTTGGTTACCTCTCATAAGGTTTTCCATAGCTAAATTAAATTCACCCTCATAATCACTATGTCTTATCATATACCCATCCATATGCTCTGCAAATTGTTTTAAATTCAATACCTTATTCGCAGTGTAGTTGATATTGTCCAAAATCTTCTGTAATAACTGCGACTGAGAATCGGATCTAGAAGTCTGACCCTCTAATGTAGAAGCATGTGAAGTAGAAGCTCGTTAAGTCGAACCAGCAGAACTATTGGAGAATCCATCCCTCCAACCAAAAATAGAATGATGTGAATAAGATTTCACCTTCACACTGATAGTGGGCTTTAGTGGCTGTAAGATCTCCTCCCAACTGTCAAATCTAACTCCAACCTGCTCGCATAAAGAAAAGATCAAGGATGTAAATCCCAAACATGTAGTAGTGGCAGCAACAATAGAATTGGTAATAACTCCATGAATCAAAGCTCCAATATTAATAGGCTTGAACTGCTGAATGCAATAGTTTAAGGTTGCTCAATCTTGAGTCACTTCACTCAAATGATTTGCAGGTAGCAGATGAGCAAAAATAAAACAATGTCATGCCTTAGCAGTGACATCCAACTTTGAAGTAGAAAAGTTTACTCTTTTTTTCATTTGTGATCTTTTAAAGCCCTCTTCCATTAGTCAAAGATGAAATAATCTCATCCAGCTCCTCTTCCGTAGGACTATAGCTTGAATAAAAACACAAAGTACTTGGGGGCAACTGATAAAACTGATTAATTACCTCAGGGGAAAAAGGCACTGTCTTCCCCCTCACCATGACTCCTTCATCAGCTTCAGGGGGATTTGCATAGAACTCCTGCACAACAAAAATCACTGTGATAGCAGAAAAACAACATAATCGCTCCCATTGGCGGCGAACAATCAAATCATCAACAACTCCTCCTGGACTTTTAAAACACCACTCAATAATCAATTTTCTCAATTGCAGTGCATCACTGCATTGATCCTGAGCTCTCAAACTGACTAACTTGGTTGAATCGAATGGAGCCTTCCCCTTACTTCTCTTCATTCTTGATGTCATTTCTAAAAATGTATAAAATTAAAAATAAATTCCACATTTAACTCTAAATTACTAAACTAAACTCCTAAAAGCTTAAACTAACAAATCCATGCCTTTTCCTTATATTTTTCTCAAATTTTCTCCATGAATAGTGATTTTTGGGTAGCTCATGAATGTGCTCAAAATACATGGTAAAAATTAAAAAATTTTGCATAGAAGTGAAGCTCTTACCTCAAGGATATCAAATCTAGCAATTTTTACTTCAAATCACCAAGAAATCTTCAATTATGATAAGCCCTAGATCCAATATCACGAATGACCCGAGGAAGATGATGAAGCTAGGTGCAAAAATGGTGTTTTCAGACCAATTTTTCACTAAAAACCGTTCGCAAACCGGTTTTCGTGAACCGGCGATTAAGCGCAAATGGTTCAGCGCTTGTATCTCGGTTTAGACAATGTGTAAGCGCGAGTCTTGGCGCTTAGGTGCCAGTGCACAAATTTTTTATTTTTTTGATTTAAGTGAAATGCACTTCTAGCCTAAGTCAACCAACCCTACATGGTCTCATAACACTTTATATACTATTTTATTCTCTTTTAACTCTCCTCTTACTCAAGATTCACCAATCTTAACTAATTTGATTCAACACACAATAACACAAAATTTCACACAAACAAAACACTTATATTAATTCATGAACGATTACAAACCTTTTCAAATACATAGGTTCTTAATCCAAATAGTATTGGATGAGAAAATTACTAATACAAATACAAGACAATTATCACATAACAACATACTAAACACATTTAACATTAAACAAAGACTAAACACAAAAACACAAAATTATAAACTTAATTTTATTCTCCAATTGGTGGAACG
The DNA here is from genome assembly GCF_001263595.1 of Phalaenopsis equestris. Lineage (NCBI taxonomy): Eukaryota > Viridiplantae > Streptophyta > Magnoliopsida > Asparagales > Orchidaceae > Phalaenopsis > Phalaenopsis equestris. Next base: position 140,644 of record NW_018250121.1, on the reverse strand, counting down.
AATCTTGGCCTCTCATTAGTCTCTCCTTCAACATTTGGAATGTATATCTGAAAGAATGGATGATGATTAATAACTCTAGTTGAATTTTCCTCAATCCACTTGTTCTTCACAGACATAGCCTTGTCCGCTTCTTGCTTCTTCTATAAAATTGTTCTTCACAGACATAGCCTTGTCCGCTTCTTCTATAAAACAGGTATGGCTAAACTGCATCTTAAGTTGTCATCCTATATGATCCAAATTTGCTTCAATTGAAGCCACGTCTGCTTCAATTGAAGCCACGTCAGCCTCAATTTTAGTGATTTTCTCTGTTATTCCTTCGATACTAACGATGAGGAAACCATTATATAACTCTTGCAGGCTCTAAATAATAAACTTCTTTCTCATTGCCTCCTCCGTGTTCTTCAAATCACTCTCCCAAGATGGCATTTTTCCAAAATCTCTCTATTTCACTTAGGATTTAGGGTTTAAAAATCCTTACATAACCATTCTATTTATAGGCTCCAAACTCTTCATATAACTCCTAGGCACGTCTTAGAACTGTCTCCCACATTTAAGCCAACCAAATCTCGGTTAAAAGTTATCAAAACCAAAATTCGCACATGTTTTTTAATTGTCACGCTTAAGCGCTGAATATTGGCGCATTGGCGCTTAAGCGCCAGTGCTCAGCGCCAGTGCTCAATTTAACACAAGTCAACTTAACGTCCAATTACTCGTTCTAACATGTCTAAGTCATCTTTAAAGGTCTTAGAATAATCGCTAACTTAATATATAATAAAAAATATTACCAAAATTTTCTAAATCACACACAACAACACAAGAATAAAAATAAACACACAAATAACTATGGGTTGCCTCCCACAAAATGCTTGGTTTTACGTCGTTAGCCTGACGTAACCAATGCTTATTATGGTTGACCCAATATCATAAAATCTGTTAATTTAAGTTGGTCACCTAAAAAGTAGGATTTCAGCCTGTGACCATTCACCTTAAATAGTTTGTCAATTTTAGGATTTTTGATATCCACAGCTCCATAGGGATAAACTTTCATCACAACAAATGAGCCCATCCACCTATATTTAAGTTTGTCTGAAAATAATCTTAAACTTATATTGTAAAGCAAAACTTGTTGCCCTGGCTGAAAATTTTTAGTGAGAATCCTCTGATCATGCCACATCTTCACTTTTCTTTGTAAATCTTAGCACTTTCATAAGATTCATTCCTAATCTCTTCAAGCTCATTCAATTGCAATAACTTTTCTCACCACCATCTTCTAAATTGTAATTAAACTCTTTAACTGCCCAATATGTTTTATGCTCAAGTTCAATTGGTAAGTGACAAGCTTTCCCAAATATTAGCCTGTATGGGGACATTCCTATAAGAGTTCTATATGCAGTCCTATAAGCCCACAAGGCATAGTCAAGTTTGACTGACCAATCCATTTTGGTAAGATTCACAGATTTTTTTAATATTCATTTAATTTCACGATTGGATAATTCAGGCAAACCACTTGTCTGAGAATGATAAGCAGTAGCAATTCTATAGTTTATATGATACTTTCTTAATAACTTCTCCATTATTGCATTTCTGAAATGACTTGCTCCATCAACTTGTCTGAGAATGATAAGCAGTAGCAATTCTATATTTAAGAATGAAGGCAAGAGAAAAGGTTTAATTTGAAGATTAAAAAAATGGATGGTGTACTGACCACGTCGAGATGTTTGAGAAGGTGCTTGGAGGAAGAGGAAGAAGAAGAAGCGGGTTCATTCCGCGTCAACTCAGTCTACTTTGTGCATCACATCGAGGTAAAGCAACAGCTTTTATCCATTTGGATACATAGTCTACTGCTAACAATATATATAAATTTTTGAAAGATGGTATAAATGTTCCCATGAAATCTAATCCCCAAATATCAAATATCTTAACTTCTAACACATAATTGAGGGGCATCTCATTCCTCCTAGAAATATTACCTACTCATTGAAATCGATCACAAGTTTTAATATATGTGTTAACTTCTCTAAAGATTGTAGGCCAATAAAAGCCCAAATTGTAAAATTTTGTATAAAATTTTGTATGTTATTTTATCAACACCTAAAATCAGAATTATGACATTTTTGAATAATTTCATAAGTTTCTTCTAAAGGCACACTTCTTCGAATAATTAGATCCTTTCCTTGTTTATATAAAAATGGGTCATCCTAAAAATAAGTTTTAGCTTCAGATAAGAATTTTCTCTTCTATTGGTATGTCATTCCATAGGGTATAATATCACTAACAATGAAATTCACAATGTCGGTATACAATGGAACATGCCACTCATTAACAGTGGACAATTCTTCATTTGGAAAATATTCATTAATCTCTTTTTCAAAATTAAGTGATTTATCTAATTCAAGTCTGGACAAATCATCAGCAATTTGATTCTCAGCTCCCTTCCTATCTACTATCTCAAAGTCAAATTCTTGTAAAAGAAGAACTCATCTTATCAATCTTAGTTTTGCATCCTTCTTTTTCATTAAATACTTAATAGCAGAATGATTTGTATGCGCAATATATTAGTTCCAATTAAGTATGATCTAAATTTATCAAAAGCATATACAACTACTAATAATTCTTTTTCAGTTGTGGTATAATTAATTTGAGCTTTATTAAGAGTTCTATTAGCATAGCAGATAAATAGAATAGTAAATTACTTTGAAAATATTCTCATGCTTTTGTCCTAAAACAACTCCAATAGCATAATCACTAGCATCGAACATCAATTTAAAGGTTTTTACGAATCTGGTGAAATAATAATTAGTGCAGTGACTAATTTTTCTTTTAACAATTCAAAAGCTTTTAGGCAATCTTTATCAAAATTAAAATTACATCTTTTTCAAGTAAATGACATAGTGGCTTAGAAATTTCTGAAATGTCTTTAAGATGCCACATGTAGAATCCAACATGTCCTAAAAAAATTCTTAATTTCCTTCACACTTATTGGGTGAGGTAAATTAGCGATTACTTGAATTTCTGCAGGGTCTACTTCCATACCTTTTTCTGAAATTTGATGTCCCTAAACTATTCCTCCTGCTACCATAAATTAGTATTTTTCCTAATTAAGTACTAAATTTGTTGTGTCAAATAAGAGCAATAATATTCTTTACCCTTACTAGAGATGCTATAAAGAACATTGACTAATCTATAGTTTGAATAGTCTTGAAGACAGGTTAGGTAAGGAAGATACTGGCTCTCACTCTAGAGTTCTCTTTTCTCCCTCCACATGGGGGCTAACATCTTGTATTAAAACCTAACACTATAAATCAAATTGGGGGCTTTAGCATGTAACTCGAATGTCCTCTAATTTTACACCCTTGAAAAATTTATTTCCCTATTTATTTGCACTCAACCCCATGAACTACATTCTCATTCATGAAATCAATATGTGATTCTAACCATGTTTTGATTGAGACAATACCATCTTGGATCTTACATGTTCTCACAACAGGTATTAACATCTTAATTGGCCAAATCAAGAAGTAAATGAAGTGCAAGGTTTCAAATCATCAAAACTACTTCCAACATTGAAGTCTAATACTTCACACAACATCATTTAAACACTTAATCACTTATCATTTTAAGGAAACTCAAAAAGAAAACTACTCAAAATTCATGGAGAAAACACAACCACACATGGGTTTAAAAGTAGAAATCATGCACACAAACAAGATATCTAGATTAGAACCAAGTGTAGTCATCAAGATAAACACTTATCTCAAATCCTCTCCACCAGTTGTCCACCAGTTGTCTTGAAGTTCCAGTTCCTTTGAATTCTCTTCCTTGACTCACAATACAAACTAACACTCAAAATAAAAAGAAAGTGACCGGCGGCGACGATGGTTACTTGAATTAATGATGGCTGTAAAATTTGATGAATGGTTGGCCCCTTTCTCTTGATGATGCAAGTCTTCTTTAATAAAATATAAAAGGTGCCTTGGTGTCCCTTCAAAATGAGTCTCCATCTAATGAATCTTCTAGAAGTTGCCTCCTCAAAATCCAATTGAATGAATTTTCGTGTCCATGGGATATTTCCCACATTTTAACCAAGGGTTGCTTGAAACACCTCTTCAAAAATTCATCTAAATTCAACGAATCATCAAATAACTACTTCTAGCACTTAAGCACAGGGTACGTGGTGCTTAGACGTGAGCCTCTGGCGCTTAGGCGTCAGTCCTAGGCGCTTAGGTGCCCCAGCTCATTTTTGCACCTTTCTTCATTTTTGCTCCAAATTTGACCCTTTTTCACTCATTTTAGCATTTTTCATCCATTTGATTGTACCTGATAGAAAAACACACAAATATCTTTCATTAAAGTGTAATATCTCAAAAATAGTTATAAAAATTTGTATAAAACACTATATATTTTAGGTGTATTAGTACCTCAACCCCAATAGAGGGAGAGGAAACCTAAGGAAAACACTAAAAAACCCTCAACTTTGGTGCCCAAGCCACCTCCAACTCTCCTCTGGCTCAAAAGAGTTCTCATATTCATGCCCTAGTTTCCCCTTTTAAAGACACAGCAAAGACTGACATGAAAATACCTTCGAAAACATGATCTCGTAGTCCAACGGCATGATCACACCTGAAATGGGTGTGGTCACGCCAGTGCTGATGTGTTCACGCCTAGATCAAGCGTGACTATGTGTAACGATAATTTTTTGCATGTTTTGACTCCATTTTGTGTACTTGACACCTATAACATGTAAAACAATACAAAATACATTAGACAAACATAAATTCATGATGAATGAGATGTAATAGCAAGTAAAAAAGAATGATATGATCTATGTAAAGTCACGTAAAATTGATTCATGCCAACGTGATACCACACACGTATATGTGTGCATACAATTTACAAGTCCTTATGTAATATTTGCCTTTAGAAAGGATGCCCTTTGCAATCCACAATGTGCAGCCACCTTTCAACATTACATGATGTTTATTTTTTATGATTTGATTAAAAAGGGACAGAGATCATTATAAATGATATTTCTATATTTGGTCCCATATTTGACTCATGATTATATAATATTGTTAAAGTATTTTAGAGATGTGAGGAGATTCACTTGGTTTTAAACTAAAAAAAATGTCAATTCATGGTGACTAAGGGTGTTGTATTGGGCTATAAAATTTATGAGAGAGAGGTGGAGGTAGATCCTGAAAAATTCGAGTGATAGAGAGACTTCCACCACCCACGACTATAAGAGATATTAGGAGTTTCTTAGAACACACATGATTCTACCGATGTTTTATTAATAACTTCTCTAAAATCATCATACCCCCATGCCACTTGTCAGAAAAAGATGTCTTTTTCTCTTAGTGAACATTGTTGCACTTCCTTCAAAACTCGGAAATCCAAATTAGTCACAACACCTATTATAATTACACTAGATTAAGATTGTCCATTTGAGTTGATGTGTGATGCTAGTGATTATGCTGTAGGGATGGTGTTAGGGCAAATGAGAGAGAATTTTTTAGCCATGTACTATGTCAGCAAGACCTTTAACGAAGCTCAAGTCAACTACATTGCCACTGAAAATGAGCTATTTACTATTGTATATGCTTTTGATAAATTTAATTTATCTATTCAATAACAAATACACTATTTTTACTGATCACACTACTATAAGTTATATTGTAACTAAAAATTATGTCAAACCCCATTTGATATAATGGGTCCTTTTATCATAAAAATTTGATATCAAGATTATGAATAGAAATGATAATAAAACCATATGGTAGACCACTTGTTTAGGCTCCAGTGAGAAGTTCTGATGAATTTCTCATTGAAATAAATGAGAATTTTTTTGACGTGTAACTCCTTACCATTTCTAAGGAGAATAATTCCTGATATGATGACATAGTGAACTTCATTATCAGTGATATCATACCATATGGTCTTTCATACCACCAGAAAAAAAAGTTATTTTCATCACTAGATTCTATTATTGGGAGGATCTATACGTTCTTCGGAAGTGTATAAACTAGATTATTAAGATATATGTCTCATTAGAAAATCTAAAGGATATAATCAGGATGTGTCATGATTTTGAATATGGAGGTCATTTCAAAGGATTGAAAACAACTGCTAAGATTTTACAATTAGTATTCTATTGGCCTACATCATTTAAGGGTGTAAATGGATTGAAGCTATCTAAATGGATTGAAGCAATAGTTCCCCCTAATTGTGTTGCTTAGTGTTAAAATTTTTTGAAGAAAAATATTTTCTATAGATTTGGGATGCCTAGGATGATTATTAATGATGGGAAAGTCACTTTAAAACTAAGAAGATAGAGACATTGGTAGCCAATTTAAAGATAAAATATAAGATTTCCACTACATACCACCCCCAAACTAGTAGATTGGCTGAGATTTCTAATAGTGAGTGAAAGAAAATTTAATACAAAAAATAGTTAATTTCAGTAGGTAAGATTGGTATCTAAGATAAAACACACATAAGAATGTCTCCTTATAGGTTGATTTTTGGTAAAGCATGTCATTTACTTGTAGAACTGAAGTCTGAGACATTTTAAGTTGTAAGGGAATTCAACTATAATATGAAGGATTCAACAGAACAAAATTTACTATAGTTGAATGAATTAGAGGAATTAGAGAAGAGACATATGAAAATGTCAAAGTTTATAAGAAAAAGATGAAAAAATTGCAGAATTAAAAGCTAGTTATGAAGGATTTTGAGCCCAGATAAGAGAAGTTACTGGAAAATTCTCGTTTGAAATTATTTCCCAGAAAATTATAGTCTTGATGGTCTTGCCCGTTCACTATAGTTAAGGTATACCCTTTTGGTCTTCTTGATATTGAAGATAAAGGAGTGTTAGGGAGTTTAAGTTAAACAGGTAGAGGTTTAAAGTATATTAAGGATGATAAGGTTTGCCTTAGAAAAATTATGACTTTGGACCATCCCAAAAAAAATTATAACTTTGGACCATCCCAAATAATTTTTTGAAATTGTATGGCTGATGACATTAGACCAAGTGCTACTTAAAACACAACCCAATTATTTTATTGTGTCCGCTTTGCTTATATTTTGTTAATTTAGTGCTTATTCTGATGTAATATATGTGCTTTTCTTTGATTTGGTGTCTTTTGTGAGTTGACTTGGTTGCTCACCCGAATTATGTATTTTTTGAAACATTGCCCCACGCTGCTTTATAGTGCTTAGGTGCCCATTCTGTAAAGTGCTTTACCCACACTCCAATTCAATGTCAGGGTGTTGCACTGCACATTTTTCAAATCTATTTGTGTGCCTAGACACCATACCGTAGCGTCTAGGCACTGAGAGTTTAAATATGTGTGATTGAGGCTTTTTTCCTTGTCATCATTCTGAATTTTGTTTGTCCATTCAATTTACCCCTTGTTATTTGAGACAAACTATTTGGAAGGAGGAGTAAAGTGACCTTAGAGAAACTATAGAAGGAAGAGGGGGAAGACGAAGTAGGAGAAGGAGGCTTCAATGCTCATAGGTGAGATCCATTTCTTCTTACATCACTTGTGCTTAATCTTTCATCTCATTTTTCCTCATCTTTCTTGAATATTTCACATTCATATCCATTTCCAAATATCTCATAAGGATCTTCACATTCTTCTTACAAATCCTTCCTAATTCTTGAGCTTCTCCAGATCCCTTTCTCAACCACCTTGATTTCATGTACCCAAAAACTAAGGGATGAAAATAAAAAAAAATTTCAATGCCATGAATTTCATTAGCACTAAAGCTAAGAATAATAGATGATTTCTTGATTTCTAAGAAGTTGATTCAAGAGTTAGGTTTGTTCCAACCAAGGGGAAGGGTAGAAAGAATGATCATTAATAGGGATTGGGAGAAATTTTATTATGAAACTGGGGTGGTCATTATTCCTATAGTTAGGGATTTTTTTTGCAAATCTAAAAGAGTAAGAGAGGAAAATATTTTTTGAGAGGGAAATAATTCAATATTAGTAACACTAAAATCAATTCACTCTTTGGCCTTGTAGATCTATTGAATGATTACTTTTTAAATTTCACATCCTCTGATTTTGAGCTAGATCAAATAATTGGATATTTAACTCATCATTGGGGTGAGTGGAAAATTTGTGATGAGAGAAAAATTAATTTTCTTGTTTTTGTCAAACTTTTACCTTCCATAAATCTTAGTGAGGTAACGATAAATAGAGTTGTTCTGAATTCTTGTATTTAGAAGGGGTTGTCCATCGATGTAGAGGCCATGGTAAGTAATTCTATTTTTAATATCCTTTAGGATGGATCTACTGTTGGGTTGGGACATACTTCCATGATTCTTTCCCTCTTTTGGATAGCGGGAGCGGGTATGAGGATCATGAATAACAGTTACATCCTTTGAAACCAATAACAAAGAAAAACATTGGGACATATAGCCAGACCTCTTTTGAGAGTAGAGAGAGTTCTTCAAGGCCCACTTCATCTCGACCCCAACCTATTTCCCTTCAATCTTAGAGTGCTTAGAAAAACTTTCTCATGACTTTATCATTATGTGGTGAGAGTTACATGATCTTCTTGAGTACTCACACCACTATGCATAATAGAACAAGTACCAATTTAATTACTCTGCTTATTAACTTGTAGAAGAGCAGAAGATGTTTCAACATAATCAATGGATGTGAGGTCAGATCTGGTGATGTTCCCTACTCCTCCACCTTATAGTCACTACAATAATATTGCGCAGCTGATGGAGAAGGATAAAGATGAGTAAGAAGAGAAGTAGCCTCACTTTGATGGATTGTTCCAATGTCACTTGGAGTATGCTATTTGGTTGAATTTTATTTCGTATTATTTATGGTTATGGTAGGAATAGATCTTGGATTGCTATTTTTGTGGATTATTATTTACTTATGTGATAAAGACATGATGTGAATTTTTTTTTCTGTGAACACTTATATTTCTGATTTGATGTTCATATTTATTCATGCGGATATTGTTGCATGTGATAATGTTGTTTTTTATACTTGCTTAATTACCATTATGTTGTCTTTTGTTTACATTGGACTTAGTATGTTGTGATTATTTTTTATATATCAATAATCATGAATATTACCTGTTAAACTTATTCTTTCTTATGTTAGTAATTAGAAAGTTTGCATATGGGTGTCAGATAAAAGAGGGGGGGGAGGGGGGAGGTTG
>NW_018250121.1:126121-131368 GCF_001263595.1 Phalaenopsis equestris | reverse complement strand
TCCTTTGTTGGGGGTGGGGGTAGGATTAGAGGGGATTTCCATAAGATATTTTACCCTTAAATTATCTAGAAGTCTATCTTTGAATTTAATAAAAATAGTAGTGGTAGTATTATTCAAATATGAGTACAAAGTAATAAACGAAATACATATATGTTAGAGTGATAGGGATTTCTGAAAAAAAAAGCTGAGTTATTCTCTAAAAATTGGCCCTAAAAATAGTGTTATCTACTGATATATTAATTCCTTAGCACTTAGTTGAATATTAAATTCATATAAAATTGATAAGATAATCTTATAAAACTAATTTCTACTAAATTAAAATAAAATGATTTTAATTTACCATTTCATGACCTATAAACTCTTAAGTTAAGTTGGGGTAGTATTAAAATTTTCACTTGTGAAGAGGGTTGTGATTCAATGGCATTATAAATGTAAAATAAGAGATATTAATCCTCAATAAAAGATGGAAAAGGTGAAATCAAAAAGAAAAAAAAAACCAACAAAAGAAAAAAATAGAAAGATTCATATTAAAAAAAATCAAGAAGCTTTGAGGAGAAGTTTGAGGTAACACCCTTATTAAAATTGGTGTTGATTCTTTTCTTTAGGGTTAAAAAATCAATTTATTCTCTAACTTAAGTTAGATATTTTATATTCGAAGAAATGAAAACTAGAACAAGATGATTTAATTGATATGAATATTATATTAGTTAATTTCGTATGAGTGCCTTTCGATGAATATATAGATTTTCATCACTTTTTGTGAGGACATGTGGTTAGAGGGAAAACTTTAAAAATTCACTATGAATGAAATTGCATGTCTACCTTTAGTTACGTACATAATCTCTTTAATTATGGAGCACTAGATATTTAACCACTTACTACCACAAATTTTTACAATATTTTAATTTTAAAATTTGAAATTAGTAGTGGGCAAGTAATATTTAAGTTTGGGTGATTTTGATGTACATAGGAACTGTACTTATTTAGGCTATTATTTTAATCCATTTTATGTTTATTTTGCATGTTTAGAAGGTATTTGTGAAGTGTTTAGTAGGATTCAAGGTTAGAGATTCATTGAAGCTGAAGAACAAGTAAAAAAGGATAACACTTGGACCAACGCCTAGGCATCAAAGTCGAGAGCCCAGGTGCTCAAGGTGCTCAAATTCATCCAAAATGTTGAGAATGTCGGAAGTAGGCACCACGATAGCTGCGCTAAAGGTGGGAAGTAGGCATCGCGATAGCTGAACCTAGTTTCTAGGCACCCAAATCTCTAGAAATTTATTTAGAGAAAGTATAAATTATGTGTCGCACTATATCACCCAATCACCAATGATCAGTGCCTGAACACCATAGACCAACACGTAGGTACTAGTTCACGTGAATTAGTGGTTTTGGTGGTTCATAGGCATTTTTTTGTGATGGATGTCTTAAATACCATTTTGGCTGAATGGAGAATGAGTTTTAACATATTCTAAATGTAGAGAAGAAAGAAAAAAAGCAAGAGGAGAAGATTCAAGAAGCAATTTAGTGGTTTTTGAAATTTTTTTGTATGATTGGCAACTATCATTTGGATTTTTGTGAGTGATTCTCAATGTAATTTTTATATGGTATTGATTTAACCTTTAAATCTTAATTTACTTTTAACCTGAAAAATAAAGATGCTAAAACTTAATGTAAACTTTGAGATTCGGGAGAATTCTTAGTGGAACAATTAGGCTAACCATATTACTTTAAGGTTATCAAGATATTGTCTCTAGATTTGTGCAATTATTTAGGGAGAAATTGATTTTTAGCCTATCCTCTAAATTTAGGAAACTAAAATATTTGTAGCAAACATTCTAAGACACCCAAGAGGAGATAAGAAAGAGTGCTGCTCTTGATTGACAATTATCATTTTAATCACTCATCTAAACCTTAGTTGTTGCATAGCTAATTCAAGTGAGAATTTACTTGCACCAAAAAAACTCTCTTGAAACCCTTATTACTTTAGCTTAGGTTTTAATAATTTAGAAATTATGATTAGTCACTTTTAAAAATACTAAAACTTCAAACATTCAAGCTAGGTTCAAAACTAATTTTCACTTTATAATTTAACTTATTCAAAAATATACACGGACTTTGATCTGTGATACACCTAAAATATATAGTATTTTTAGACATATTTTTATACAAATTTTTGAGATATTGAGCTTCAATGAAAGGTATTTGTGTGTTTTTCTTTCAGTTACAAGTAAAAATGTGAAAAATGCTAGGAGTGAAAAAAGATCGAATTTGGAGCAAAAATGCAAAAATAGTGCAAAAGTATTTTGGCGCCAAGTACCAGAACCGACGCTTACGTGCCGGTGAAACAGAGAAGGTCGCGTCTAAGCGCCAGAGGCCCCGCGTTTAAGCGTCAGTGACAGTTACTTGACGGGTTAATTCATTTTGATGAATTTCAAAGGGACATTTGAGGCACCTATTGGCTAAAATGGGAAAATATAATTAAAGGACTTGTGAAAGGAGGCATCTCTTGGTAAATACATCGAAAAACTTAGAAAATTGTAAAAGTTCTTGAAGAAGATTCCTGAAGTGTTATAAAAAGTTCTTGAAGAAGTTTGTGGAGAAGCTTTTGGAGAAAATTTCAGGCACCACAAATGTATTTTTCCTTTTATGTTTAGTTTTATTTTGAGAGTTAAGAGAGTTGTAAGAGAGAAGAGATTCAAAAGAACTTCAAAAGTTTGGTGGAGGATTTGAGATAAGTTTTTATCTTTATTTTAAACTACTTTTGGCTTTAATCGAGACTTCTTGTTGGTTTGACAATGATTTTTACTTTTAAATTAAAGTGTGGTTTTGTTTTCTCTATGGATTCTGAGTATTTTTCTTTATTTTTCTCCTTAAAATGATAAGTAATTAAAGTGATGGATGGAAGTTGTAGAGAGTATTAATCTTTAATGTTGGAAGAAGTTGTGATAATTTAATTCCATGCACTTCATTTACTTCTTGATTTGACCCATCTAGATGTTAAAATTTGTTGTTAGAACATGTAAGAACCGGGGTGGTATTATCTCAGTCAATAATTCAAAAGAATCACACAAGATTGTATGAATGAGAATGTAGTTCATATGATTGAGTGCAAAATAATCTTTGAAGGGTGTAGAGAGGGTGTAGAGTTAAAAGACTTTAGAGTAACAGACTAAAGCCCCCAACTTGGTTTATTGTTTTAGGTTTTGATACGAGATGTTAGCCCTCAGGTGGAGTGAACTGAGAGAACTCTATAGTGAGATCTAGTATCTTCCCTGCCTAACCGGTCTTCAGAACTATTCAAATTTGAAATTAGCCAATATTCTTTATAGCATCTCTAGTAAGGGTAAAGAATAATATTGCTCCTATTTGGCGCAACACAATTTGAATACTGCCACAACAGAATTCTTATACTTATTACTGGTTCATGATAGGGAGAAAGATATTTCGTATTCAGTGCTTTTCTCTTACATAAACTCAAGTTATCTTTATTAAGTTTTTATGTCATTTTCAAACATCAAAAATACCAAAAAGTGTTTAAATTTTATTCCAATGAAAAAAACTATAGTTTAAGTATTTGTATTTTTAAAGTAAAAAGTTTGTTACTTTAATTATCACATAATGTAAACAATCTTTGTGGGTTCGATATTCGGGGATTAATAAAAAAATCCTAAAAAAGTCCTATATCCCTATATCACTTGATAACGATACGTACACTTGCGTAGTATCCCAATATATATTAAGTTAAAAAGTTAAACTCTTATTCTCTCCAAGATCAAGTTTTTTGCATTGTTGCAATATAAGGAAAGATAAGTGAAAAATATAATCAAATACATTGTTATATTGTTGCATATAAACAGTCGGGACTAATTTTTTTGCGCCGTTGTCGGGGATTGATTAAAAGAAAATTTCTATTTTAGAAAGACTTATTTAAAATTTAAAGTTTATTTAAGAATATCTTATTGTAGTATTTTTGTGTGTTTTATTTTATTTTATTTTATTGTTAGTGTATGCGTTATACAGGTTCTGAAGGACTAGTACCCTACGATTATAAATTATAAAAGAATGTTAAGAAAATCAGAAAAAGCAAAAAAATAAAAATTTTGAAAAATCTAAAAAATAACAGAAATATAAAAAAAATCAAAATGATGAAATTCATCAAGAATTTAGACCATTAAGAGATTATGTCAACCCTACTGTACATGAACTGCATTGTATGTATTCAAAAACCTACTGTAGAGGCTAATTCATTTGAGCTTAAACTTGGTATTATCCAAATGGTATCAAATAATCAGTTTGGGGGATCACCAAATGAAGATCCAAATTTACATCTTGCCAATTTTTTAGAATTGTGCGCTACATTTAAATACGATGGTGTATCAGATGATGTCATAAGACTTAGATTATTTCCTTTCTCACTGAGGGATAAAACTAAGATGTGGTTGCATTCGTTAGCACCTGAATCTATCAAAACTTGGGGTGATTTAGCACAAAAATTCCTTGCTAAATATTTTCCACCATCAAAAGCTGTGAAGCTTAGAAATAATATTACATCTTTTAATCAGTTTGAGGGGAAATCTATTTATGAAGCATGAGAATGATTTAATGATATCCTTAGAAAGTGTCCACACCATGCTATACCAGATTGGTAATAATTCAAATTTTTTATAATGGATTAGCTGTGTCTCTTAGATCTATTATTAATACTGTTGGTGGTGGTTCATTAGTGTCAAAATCATTTCATGAAGCTTATGTTAATTGAAGAAATGACTACCAATAATTTTCAATGGCATTCTGAGAGGGTAAATCTTGAAAAAGTAGCCAATATTCATGAATCTGATGCATTTACTATGTTAGCAAATCAAGTTACTGCAATTTCAAGGAAAAGAGACCAACTTAGAATGAATTTTTCTCAACTAATTTCCATTGTTGAAGAGAATTCATTAGGCAAAATGGTAGATTCTCAAACATCATTAAAAACTTTGAATGCCATACATCATTAAATCATTAAAAACTTTGAATGCCATAAATAACAAGGAGAATAACCCATATTCAAATTATTATAACCCAGGTTGGAATAAACATCCTAATTTTAACTGGAACTATACTTCAGGTGATAATAACCATCAATGGGCGAACAACCAAGTAAACTCATTGGGAAACTGGAACAGCCAAGGGAATAATAATAATAGATCTAACTATTCTTCAGGTTTCAATAGTAATACACAATTTAAGGAGAAGAAGTTG
>NW_018250121.1:113662-125973 GCF_001263595.1 Phalaenopsis equestris | reverse complement strand
CCAAAAGACTAGAATAAAGAGCAAGTAAAAGCAGTTCAACTTAGAAGCGGAAGAGAGTTGGAAGGTAGGGTTCAAAAAGAAATTGAAGTAGAGAGAGAAGAAATTAAAGAATCAAAAGAAGACACTCCGAAAGGTTCAAAAAGACTTATTTCTCCACTTAAAATTGATTTGGAAAGACCACCACCTTCATTTCCTCAGAGGCTTTGTCAACAGAAGTTGGATAAGCAATTTTAAAAATTTATGGAAATTTTTAAGAAGCTTACAACTAATATTCCATTTGTTAAAGCCTTATAACAAATGTCATGCTATGTAAAGTTTATGAAGGATAGTTTCAATAGGAAAAGAAGGTTTGAAGATAATGAGACTATCGCACTTAGTGAGGAGTGCAGTGCTATAATTCAGAAAAAGCTTCCTGAAAAGCTTAAAGATCCTGGTAACTTTTCTATTCCATATGCAATAGGAGATAAATTTTATGGGAAAGCTTTATGTGATTTATGTGATTTAGGTGTAGGTGTAAACATTAACCTTATGTCATTATCAATATTTAAAATATTAGGATTAGGAGAAATAACCCCTACTACTGTAACTCTGCAGTTAGCAGATCGTTTGATGACGTGCCCTAAAGGAGTTATAGAAGATGTCCTGGTGAAAGTGGAACAATTTATCTTTCCCATTGATTCATTGTGCCGGATATGGAGGAAGATAAAGAGATACCTATCATTTTGGGGAGACCTTTCCTAGCCACAGGAAGACCAATGATAGATGTGCAGAAGGAAGAATTAACAATGTGCGTCAATGATTAAACAGTTACATTCAATATTTCAAGATCAATGAAGTATCCTGCGAAAGTAGAGATGATGAATGTTATAGAATAGATGTTATAAGATATTTGATTGAATGTCATTTTAAAACTAATTATGAAAAAAAATCTGAAGTAAAAGATTCAAAACACGAGCAAGAGGAGGAATTAGATCAACTTGAAGATCTTTATAAGGAAGATTCAAACTATGTTCGAAAAAGTTACAAAATTTTGGACAACATATAAAAAGATAAATTATTTTTTCCATCAATAGAAAAACCTCTTGAACTTGAGTTGAAGTTAATTCCTAAACATTTGAAGTATGATTTTTTAGGTGATTCATCTACTTTACCGGTTCTACTTTACCGGATTTTTTAGGTGATTCATCTACTTTACCGGTTATAATTTCCTCAAAGTTAACGATGGAAGAAGAAGAAAGATTGATGAAAATTTTGAAAAATTATGGATAATAGTTTGGATGGATAATAGTTGATATTAAAGGAATCAGTCCTTTAATTTTTATGCATATAATTCATATGGAATAGAACTGCAAACCCAAGGCTGATCCTCAATGGAGATTGAATCCTATTATGAAAGAAGTTGTTAAGGAAGAAATTCTAAAGTGGTTAGATGGTGAAATTATCTACCCTATTTCAGATAGTGCATGGGTTAGTCCAATTCATTGTATTCCTAAGAAAGGAGGAGTAACGGTGAAAGTAAACGAACATAATGAATTAATACCTACTAGAAAAGTCACAGGGTGGCGAATATGCATTAATTATAGAAAATTAAATCTCGCCACAAGGAAAGATCATTTTCCACTTCCATTTCTGGATCAAATGTTAGATATACTAGCTAAGCATAAATACTTTTGTTTTCTCGATGGATATATTGGCTATCACCAAATACAAATAACTCTTAAGGATAAATAAAAAACAAAGTTTACCAATCCTTATGGTACACTTTCTTTCAGAAGAATGCCCTTTATTTTATGTAATGCCCCTGCTACATTTCAAAGATGTATGATGGCAAGTTTTTTGTGATTTAATTGAAAAAGGGATGGAAGTTCTTATGGATGATTTTTCAGTGTTTGGAACTTCATTTGACTCATGTCTAGAACGTTCATCTAAAGTTATCAAACGCTGTGAAGAAACAAATTTAGTCCTTAATTGGGAAAAATGTCAGTTTATGGTAGCAAGAGGAATTGCATTAAGACATCAAATATCAGAAAATGGTATGGAAGTAGATCCTGCTAAAATTCAAGTGATCGCTAATTTACCTTATCCAACCAATATAAGGGAAATTAGGAGTTCTTTAGGATATGCTGGATTCTACAAGTGATATATTGAAAAATTTTCAAAAATTGCTAAGCCTTTATGCCATTTATTGGAGAAAGATGTAATTTTTAAATTTGATGAAGAATGCCTAAAAGCTTTTGAGTTATTAGAGAAAAAAATGTCACTGCACCAATTATAGTTTCACTAGATTGGGGAAAACCTTTTGAATTGATGTGTGATGCTAGTGATTATGTTATTGGAGCTGTTTTAGGACAAAGATATGATAAAATTTTCAAAGTTATCTACTATGCTAGTAGAACTCTTAATGAAGCTCAAATTAATTATACAACAACTGAAAAAGAGTTATTAACAATATTATATGCCTTCGATAAATTTAGATCATATTTAATAGGAAATTATTGTGTAGTGCATATAGATCCTTCTGATATTAAGTACCTAATGAAAAAGAAGGATGCTAAACCTAGACTTATAAGATGGATTCTTATTTTTTAAGAATTTGATTTTGTAATAGTAGATCGGAAGGGAACTGAAAATTAAATTGTTGATCATTTTCCCAGGCTTGAGTTAGAAAACCACTCTATTTTCAAAAATAAATTAATGAACACTTTTCAGATGAAAAATTCTTCAATATTAACAAGTAGCGTGTTCCGTGGTATGTCGACATTTTAAACTTTCTTGTAAGTGATATTATACCTTATGGAATGGCATACCAACAGAAGAGGAATTTATTTCTGAAGCTAATCTGAAGCTAAGACTTATTTTTATATTATATAAACAAGGAAAGGATCTCATATTTATATAAACAAGGAAAGGATCTGATTATTCAAAGATGTGTACCTTTAGAAGAGACTTATGAAATTATCCAAAAATGTCATAATTCTAATTTTGGGGGACATTTTGGTTTTGATAAAACAACATACAAAATTTTGAAATCTGGATTTTATTGGCATGCTATCTTTAGAGATGTCAATGCTTATATTAGAACTTGTGATATATGTCAACGAGTAGGCAATATTTCTAGAAGAAATGAGATGCCCCTCAATTATATGCTAGAAGTTGAAATATTTAATGTTTGGGGATTAGATTTTATTGGAAAATTTAAACCATCTTTTGAAAATTTATATATACTTTTAGCAGTGGACTATGTATCCAAATGGATAAAAGTTGTTGCTTTACCTCAATGTGATGCTCAAAGTGTTGCAAAGTTTTTGAAAATGTACATAGCCGAGAGTTATCATAACTGATGGGCAAAGTCATTTCAGAAATTCCATAATTGAGAAATTATTAAAGAAATATCATATAAATCATAGAATTGCTACTGCTTATCATCCTCAGACAAGTGGTTTGGTTGAATTATCCAATCGAGAAATTAAAAAAATTATGGAAAAATATGTAAATCCAACAAAAATGGATTGGTCAGAAACTTGACTATGCTTTGTGGGCTTATAGAACTGCATACAGAGCTCCTATAGGAATGTGCTCATATAGGCTAATATTTGGGAAAGCTTGTCACTTACTAGTTGAAATTGAGCACAAAGCATATTGGGCAATTAAAGAGTTCAATTATAATTTGAAAGATGCTGGTGAGAAAAGATTGTTGCAATTAAATGAGCTTGATGAGATAAGGAATGAATCTTATGAAAGTGCTTAGATTTATGAAGAAAAGATGAAGATGTGGCATGATCAAAGGATTCTTACTAAAAATTTTCAGCCAGGGAAATAAGTTTTGCTATATAATGCAAGGTTAAGATTATTTCCACGTAAACTTAAGTCCAGGTGGATGGGCCCATTTGTTGTGATAAAAGTTTACCCTTATGGAGTTGTGGATATTAAAGATCCTAAAACTGAGAAAGTATTTAAAGTGAATGGTCATAGGTTGAAACCTTATTTTATAGGGGGATCAACATAAATTTAATGATCGAATGATGTTGGGTCAACCAGAATAAGTACTGGTTATGTTTGGCTGAGGACGTAAGACCAAGCGCTTTATAAGAGACAACTCATAGTTATCAGTGTGTTTTTGCTTTGAATGTTATTTGTGTGTGATTAAAAGAAATTTAGGGTAGTATTTTTTAGACTATTTTGTGTTAGTAATGATTTTAAGACTTTATGTAGTTATCTAGACATGGTAAAATGAGAATTTGGATGTTAAGTTGATTGGTACAAAATTTAACTCCTGCGTTTAAGCGCCAATATTCGGCGCTTAAGCGCCAGAGTTAAAAACCATGTGCAAAATTTGGATTCTAGAAGGTTTAACCGCCAATTGGTTGACTAAAACGTGCCAAGGCAGGTGCCAAGGCTAAAACATCCCAAGCTAGTTTTAGGACGTGCCTAAGAGTTACTAGAGGGATTTAGGCCTATAAATAGAAGGGTTTTGTGAAGGAATTTCACCCTATATCATTTTTAGCCCTAAAGTTTACAAGAGAGAGATTTTGATAAGATGTCTTCGTGGGAGATGTATTTGAAGAAGAAGGAAGGGACCATGAAGAAGAAATTCATTAGTCAAAGTGCACAAGAGATGTATAACGGTTTCTTAGCCATTAGTATTGAAGGAATATCGGAAAAGATCAACAAAATTGAGAATATAATGGCTTTACTAGAAACAAAAGTAATTAAGATTCATGCACATCTAGAGCATATTGAATGATAATTGAAAATGCAATTCAACCATACTAGTTATATAGAGGAAACGGATAAGGAGATGTATCTTAAACATAAATGGATTGAAGAAGATAGTATCAGAGCTCATCACCATCGTCCGTTTTATCAACTTTATATTTTGATTGCCCAAGGAGAAACTAATGAAAGATCGGAGTTTGTCCCAACAAATGAAGAGTAGAATTAAGTTATGTGTTTAAGTTTATTTGTTAGGAGTCATTGTTTTTACGTGTTAGTGTTTGTTTTTAGTGTTTATGACTTTTATGTGTTTAAATTTTTAAGTTTGTTAGGTATTTTTATTTAGAAAATTTTCTCATCCGAGACTATTTGGAGTGAGAATTAAATGTTACATTTACTTGTACTAGTTTGTGAATGAATGTATATGTTTGTTTTTTGTGAAAATTAGTGTTATTTTTTTCTCAAATTGAATTGAGTTATATGGGAGAATTTAGAGAGAGAGGAGAGTTGTAGGAGAGAAAAATAGTCATTTAAGTGTTATGAGACCATTTAGGGGTGGTTTACTTAGGCTAATAGTGCATTTTACTTAAGTTTGAAAATATCAAAAATAGTGCACTGGCGCCTAAGCGCCACATTCTCGCGCTTAAGTGCAATGTAATCTGAGAGACAGGAGCCTAAGTTCCACTTATTCGCGCTTAACCTCCGGTTCACAAACAGTTAAAAATGAAAAATAACTCTGGAAATCACCGTTTTTACCCGTGTTGTCACCTTCAACCTCTCGAGTTCACGATTTTGGAGGCTAGGACAAGCTATTTTGTGGAGATTTCTTGGTGGAATTGAAAAAAATTTGCTAAATTTGGATTACTTGAGGTAAGAGCTTCACTTCTATGTAAAAATTTTGGATTTTCACTATATCTTTTGATTACATTTGGAAAAATCTGAAAATCACTATTCATGGTGAAAAATGAGGAAAAATCCATGGAAATTGCATAGGAAGTGTAGTTTATACTTATAGGAGTTGCGTTTAGTGAATTAGACTTGATTTTTGAAGTTATTATGGAATTTTATGAAATTTGTAGAATGACACCAAGAATGAAGAAGAACAAAGGAAAAAAGCCACTTTGATTCGAGCAAATTTGTAAGTTTGAAAGCTCAAGATAGGTAGAGTGATACTCTGCAATCACTAAAACTTATCCAGGAGTGATGTTTTAAAAGTCCAGGTGGATCTGTAGAAGATCCGATTGTTCTCCAACAATGGGAACGATTCTGCTGTTTTTCTGTTGTGGCCGTTATTTCTGTAGTTAGGGAGTTCTATGCAAACCTTCCTGAGACTAAAGAAGATCAAGTTATAGTTCGAGGAAAATTGGTACCTTTTTTCACGAGAGGTAATCACTATGTTTTATCATCTACCACCTGATACTTTGTGTTTTTATGCGAACTATAGTCCTACTGAAATGGAGCTAGATGAGATTATTTCCTATTTGATTATTGGAAGAGGACTTTGGAAGATCACAAATGAGAGGAGAGTCAACTTTGCCACGTCAAACTTAAGTGCACCATCTAAGGCATGACACTATTTTATTTCAGCCCGTGTATTACCTATAAATCATCTCAGTGAAGTTACCAGAGAGAGGGCGACGTTGAACTATTCTATTCAGGAAGGAAAGCTCATCAGTATTGGAGCTTTGATTTATCAGACTATCATCAGTTCTGCCACTACCGCTATTACTGTAGGTCTAGGATTTGCTACCTTGATCTTTTCTTTATGTGAGCAGGCTGGAGTGAGATATGATAGATGGGAGGAAGTGGTGTTGCCTTTGAAGCCGATTACTAGTGATAATGTGAAGTCATATTCAGAGCATTCTATTTTTGGATGGAGAGGAGGATTTTCAAGGAGTTATGGGATGGCAAGGTCTGTTGCTTCTACCTCTGCTGCATCTACATCTAGACCATCTACTTCTAGAGGTGAGTCCACGGAAACTCAAACTCAATTATTACAGAGGATGATGGACAATATCAACTATACCGCCGATAAGGTAAGAAATTTAGAAAGCTTTGCAGATCATATTGATGGGTATAACAGAAGGAAAAGTGATTATGAAGAGAAATTTTATTCATCTCTGGAAAGCCTCATTAGGGGTAACCCAGGAGTGCAATTTCCTCTATATCCTAGAGACCCTGATTATGAGCCTACAAATGTCTGGAATGGCGGTGATTCTGAAGATGATGAGAATTGAATGATTTATTTTTATGTTTGTAATATGTGTTAGACTATGTGCTTTGGACTTGAGACTTGTGATGTGTTGTTTATTTTTATGTTTGGACTTGAGACATGTGATATGATGTGTTTTTATGTTTTGGACTTGAGACATGTATGTTTGTGTATTGGTTTGGATTTTGTGATGTGTGAGAATTTTATTTTGTTTAATTGTATTTTGATGTTGTGTTTTGTTAGTAGTTTGTTTTAAAATTCTAGGGTAGTAATTATTGTTGTGTGTTGATTATTGTGTTAGTTAGTTAGAATTGAACTTATTTTTGTCTTTTGAAAAGTTGAAAATCTTGCTAACTTTAGTTTTATACCTTAATTTCAAAAAATTGCTACTCTCTATTTTTATTTTACCATGTTAGTGTGTTTATTTTTATATTAAAACTGGAAATCAAAGTTAGTTTGTTAGTTTGTTTTTTATGTTTGTACCCACTACTTAGAAGTTTACTGGATCTCTACATGTTGAATTGAATTGAAAATGATAGAAAATTAATCAAAAATTAATTTTACTCATGTTTTTAGTTTTATACTTGTATAATTAGGATATAAAAATTCATGTAAGGATGTTATTTCAAATTTTCAATCCTGTTTATTTATATTTGCTGCTAAACTGTTTAATCTGTTAAAAATGTAAGTTTTGGGGGGTGAAAAATATTTTCAAAACTTGAATTTTATTTGTTCTTAAATGTGCTACAAATGAATTTGATTTGAAAAGAAAAATGATCATGTATATGAAGTTATATTAGGGAAGTAAATTTTGATTATAGAAATGAGAAAGAGAATTTAGTTAAAATTTCGATTAATGAAGAAAAACTTTCAGTTAAAAATTTTTAGTGCAAAAAATTTTAAATATAGTGTAACTATCTTTAGTAAGAAAAATTGTATTTTTGAAAAATTTTAAAAATTTAGACTTTTATTTTTAATACTTAAATTTCATTTATTAAATTAATTTTTAAAACTATTATTATGTTTATAAGTAAAAGATTTATATCAAGACTTTGCTTTAGGAAAGGAGAAGTGAAATTCAAAATCATTAAAGACCTATCCATATATAATAATCCTTGCCTGAAAAAGAAAAGAAAAAGAAAAGAAAAATAAAAGAATAAGAAAGAAAAAAAAAGAAAAAAATAGAGAAAAGTAAGGGAGGAGAAGCTCGAGGATTAGTGACTGGATTAGTGATGGTTCCACATTTTATCTTTTTAAAGTATAAGACTTGATGAAACTCTTAAGCTTAAGGATATAATATAGTAAATAAAATTATTCTTAATAAAAAATATAGTAAAATATAATATAGTAAATAAAATTATTCTTAATAAAAATTTTAAAGTGGAGATAATAAAAGGACTAAAGTCTAAATTTGGAGAATCCGCAATATTTCTGAATTATATAAGAACTCATGTTTTCATCTTTCTTAACATTAAAAATTTCTATACTTTAAGTTGGTCTCATTTACTGAATATTTTTTCTAAATTGAACTACTATATTCTAAATCTAAATTTTAGTAACTCCTAAAGAAACTCATATACATATCATACTTATTTAGTTTTTAAATATTGAAGTGTCATTTGAGGACAAGTAACATTTTATGTTTGGGGATTTTGATACACCTAAAATATATAATGTTTTTAAACGCATTTTTATACCTATTTTTGAGATATTGCACTTTAATGGAAGGTATTTGTGTGTTTTTTTCAGGTACAAGTAAAAAGGTGAAAAATGCTAAAATGAGTGAAAAAGGATCAAATTTGGAGCAAAAATGTGAAATTTGTGCAAAAGTATTTTGGCGCCTAAGCACCAAATCCGACGCTTAAGCGTCGGTGAAACAAAGAAGGTCGCGCCTAAGCGCAAGAGGCTCCGCACTTAAGCGTCAGAGGTAGTTATTTGGTGGTTTTTTTCATTTAGCTGAATTTTGAAGAGACATTTGAGGCACCTATTGGCTAAAGAGGGTGGTTATGACCACTAGGAACGAAAATATTGTTAAAAGACTTGTGAAAGGAGGCATCCCTTGGAGAATACATCAAATTTGGACACATTTTGAAGAATTTTCAAGGCACCTGTTGGGAAATTTATAAAAGAAGGAAGTTAAGACATTTGAGATGAGTGCTTGAAGAGAGAGAGAGTGTTGAATCCTAAGAAGATTGTGGAGAATCTTGAGGAGAGATTCAGGCACCACAAATTTACTTTTTCCTTTTTGTTTTTAGTTTTATTTTGACAATATAGAGTGTTGTAAAAGATAAGAGATTCAAAGAAACTTTAAGAGTTTGGTGGAGGATTTAAGATAAGTTTTTATCTTTGTTTTTAAATTAGACTTCTTGTTGGTTTGACAATAATTTCTACTTTTAAACTAAAGTGTGGTTTTGTTTTCTGCATGGATTCTAGGTATTTTTCTTTATTTTTCTTCTTAAAATGATAAGTAATTAAAGTTTGAATGTAATTAAAGTTTGAATGGAAGTTTGATAAGTAATTAAAGTTTGAATGGAAGTTTTGGAGAGTATTAATCTTCAATGTTGGAAGAAGTTGTGATGATTTAATAACATGCACTACATTTACTTCTTGATTTGGTCTATCCAGATGTTAAAATTTGTTGTGAAAACATGTAAAAACTGGGCTGGTATTGTCTCATTCAATAATTGGAAAGAATCACATGAGGTTGTATGAATGAGAATGTAATTCATATGATTTAGTGCAAATAAATAGGGAAATAAACTTTGAAGGGTGAGTTAGAGGACTTTAAAGTGACAGGTTAAAGCCCCCAACTTAGTTTATTATGTTTAGGTTCTGATACGTGATGTTAGCCCCTAGGTGGAGGGAATCGAGGGAACTCTAAAGTGAAAACTAGTATCTTCCCTACCTAGCCAGTCTTCAAAAATATTCAAACTTTAAATTAGCCAATGTTCCCAATGTTCTTTATAATCTTTATAGCATCTCTAGTAAGGGTAACGAATATTATTGCTCCTTTTTGGCACAACATAATTTGCATACTTCCACAACAGAATTCATATACTTATTACTGATTTATAGTAAGGAGAAAGATATTTTCATATCAAGTGTTTTTCTTTTACATAAACTCAAGTTATCTTTAGAAGTTTTAATGTTTGTCAAAATATCAAAAATACCAAAAAGAATTGAATTTTACTTATTAAGAAAATATTTATAGTTTAAGTAATTGTCTTTTTAAAATAAAAAAGTTTGTGCATATGCATATTTCCCTATGGGTTTGATATTCAGGTCTTAATCAAAAAGTCCTATATTACTTGATAAAGATATGTATAATTTATATATATATATATATATATATAAATTAAAAAGTTAAATTCTTATTTTCTCCAGGATCATGTTTTTGGTTCTGTTGTAAAGTAAGATATCATAAGTGAAAAAGATCATCAAAGTCATTGTTATACTGTTGCATTTAGGCAGTAACAGGATCAGAGTGCCATGACCAACAGAGAGGAGCTGTCACGATTTATGTTAACTCTTATACTTGCAGGTGCTACTTAGCTCTCCTCCCGCCAGACATGGCCTATTATACGCTTACGTGTAAATAACCCATGCTAACCTTTTGTGTTGTAGATTGAGTTTTTTTTTATACTTTTACATGCATTTTTTTTAGAGTTCTTAAGGATTCTGTAATAGAAATAAGGTATGAACACATTTTCGTGGTGCCTGACGGGTGAAACCACATGAAGGGGACCAGAAGGAGCTGCTCGTGTCTTGTACCTTAATTTTGAATTTTTTATTGATGTATATAATTAGAACTAGGTATGTATATGTAGTGTCTGACCACTTTTTTGCTTTCCTTGGATATATTACCGACCCAATTGCCCCGGCCTTTGCTTATTATGTTATTCATTTTGGTTTGGTTTACATTATGTTGTGTGTTGACTTGTTCTCACTTTCTTGTTTGTGGTTTTTCTAATAATCATGCAAAATATAATTTAGGCTCTTTAAAAATAAAAAATATTCTCTTTTCTATAAATTTTTAATAATAAAAGATTGAGATAAATTAAAATATCTCAACTTTTCAAAATATGCTTATACTTTTCTACATAGCCTTCAGGTTGGATTTAGAATGGGTTACAAGCATGGATATCGCCCAAGTCATATTAATAGAGCCTCTACATTAGAACCACCCCAGTTAATTGCATCAGATTTGCATGTTCTAGGTAGAAGTCTCTGATACTTCTTCAACCTGCCTGACCAAGCATTTGAATTATACTTAAGTGGTTGTCTAGCACGTCATAAGTGTTTGAGGCTTCCCCGACCCATATGGGATATGTCCTTTATAGAGGTGTATTGGCTATGTAGCCAAACCTCTCCTTTCTTTTCATCTCCAGTGACTTCCTTGTCATTTACTTAGTAGGTATAAGTTTCGTCTCTTTGAGCTTCATCTTTATAAGGTCATAGAGATTAGAATTTCTTTCTCTTGACCTTAAAGCTACTGATGTTTCCTTAGACGACATAACACATGAATTGCCGCAAGGGGTGGGTGGACTACCTTCATGACCAGATAGAATTAGAGTCTTCATAGCTTGGGATGATGAATCCATGAAATCCTGGCCTAGCTACCTCTAACATCTTATGGATTTCTCCCCCGCTCCCGCCCCCTATTTTGATATACCTCTTTTGAGCCCTATCAAGCCTTTTGAGACTTTGTTGATGTCATCTAGTTGACCCCATTTTGCTGATAGGCTTGCTACCCATTTTGGATACTATGATTCACCCTTTATCCTTATGACCTAGTTAAGCCTTAAAAAAGTGGGATGATCATACTTGATAACCTGGTTAATTCATAGGGCCCGTTCACAAGATGATCATACTTGATGTACTTATCTTTGTATTTTTATTTTATGTAATCTTTTGTAATATAAATGGATGTTTATGTATTTGGAATTTCATTTTTATTTTGTGTTGTGTACTTGGATTCTTGTTATAAAGTTAGTGTTATAGTTAAAAATGCATGTGTAGTTCAATAGATATTAAGTAGAATTGTGGATTGTAATGTGATTTTTGTTTCACATTTTAGTTTTAATTGTTTAATATTGTGGTTGTGTTAGTTGTGATTGTGTTAGGAAATGTTGTGCTTGTTTTAGTTTTATACTTATTTTAAAATTTCATTACCCAGAAATTCCTCTAATGATTTATATGTGTAGAAAGCTCCTAATATTACAGACCAGGTGAAGTAAAATTTTGAGAAGGACTGCAGAAATTTTAGAATGATAAAAATGTCTACAATACTGAGGTATGATTTATATTTATAGACTTTCTTTCCACCTGTATTATTTCATATTTAAAAATGTAAGTTTGGGGGAGGGAAGAAAAAGATTAACTATTA
>NW_018250121.1:112992-113438 GCF_001263595.1 Phalaenopsis equestris | reverse complement strand
GGAAATTCATTTGAGAAGAAAAGATTGGGGCTCAATGATGTAAAAACTGTGAAATATTTATAAGGTAAAGAAATGCTTTGAGTTTCAAATTTAGCGAAGGAAAAGTGAAGTTCAAAATCATTAAAGGGTATCCAGATATAATAATCCTCACTTGAAAAAGGAAAAAGAAAGGATTGAAAACAATCCCTGAAATGAAAAGAAAAAAAAATATAGGATTGAAAGCAATCCAAATGAAAAAGAGAAAAGAAAGAAAAAAATTATGGAAGTGAGGAGAGCTTGAGGATATGCCTAATCAAAACTAGCTTCACTGGACCTACATAAAGGGAAAACTTAAATACATTCCTGAACTTATATTTATGGTATAGGTCTTTTACTAGTAGAGGTCTTATGAAGTTCCTATCTTTTGGATATTCTAAGTGACTTAATATTGCAACATATAGTCATTC
>NW_018250121.1:105373-111930 GCF_001263595.1 Phalaenopsis equestris | reverse complement strand
CCAATTTGGTCCTATCATTTGGGTGCTGAAGTGTAGATGTTAGCCCTCAGGTGAGGGGAATGTGGGAGCTCCGAAGTGAGAGCCATTATCCTCCCAGCCTAGCCACAGATTCAGTAAACAAGCGTAGGATTAGTCAATGTTCTTTAAGCCTGGACCAAAGGGTAATGAATATGTATGCTCGTATTTGGCACAATCTAAATTGAACTAATTCACTTTATCCGTTCATTATAATTTCTTGACAAGGAGAATGATGTTTTTTTATATATTGAATATCACAATTAAACCCTCCTTAGTATCATTAGTTATTTAATAATTATTAAAATTATCTATTTATTTCAATTGTCTATTAGTGACAGATTAGCAAATTGAACTTCATTGTTGTGATTAAAGTATTGCTTTTCTAAGGTCTTAGTCCTCAGTTCTAACCACTCCCTATGGGATCGATATCTATGACTCCATTAGAGCCCTATATTACTTGAGCGTACTTGAGCGATACGTATACTTAATACGTATACTTACGTTGATAAGTGCAACTTTACAATTATTGAATATTTATTACGTCCATATTTATCTTGTATTTTAAGCATATAAAAAGTCGTTGTCAGTAGGTAACATGTTTAAGAGAGATGAAATGCTCCTAAACTTTACCTTAGAAATTGAAATTTTTGATTTATGGGATTTAGATTTTATGGGACCATTTATACCATCTTTGGAAAACCTATATATTTTAATAGTTGTGGATTATGTTTTTAAATGGATTGAAGTAGTAGCTCTGTATCACTATGATGCTCAAAATGTTGAAAATTCCTTAAGAAAAATATTTTTAGTAGATTTGAGATGCCGAGAGTAATTATTATAGATTGGGGAGATAATTTTAAAATAAGAAAATTGAAACATTAGCAGTATTAAACATAGAATTGCCACAATTTATCATCCTCAGACTATTGGTTTAGTAGAAGTATCTAATCAAGAAATTAAGAAAATTTTAGAAAAGATTGTTAATCCAAATATAAATGACTAGTCTGCTAGACTTGAGACGCATTATGGATCTATAGGGCTGCTTATAAAACTCTTATAAGAATGTCACCATATAGGCTCATATTTAGAAAGGCTTGTCACTTGCTAGTAGAATTAAAGCATAAGGCTTACTCGACTATGAAGGAATTTAATTATAACTTAAAAGATGCTGGTGAAAAAAGATTATTACAGTTAAATGAGTTTGAGAAGATTAGAAATGAATCTTACAAAAAAGCAAAAAATTATAAAGAAAGGATGAAAAATTGGTATGATCGAAAAATTTTAAGAAAAGATTTTAAACATGGACATAAGATTTTATTATATAATATAATATTAAAATTATTTTCTAGAAAACTTAAGTCTAAGTGGTATGGACCATTTATTATAATTAAAGACTATCCTTTTAGTGCAATTGACATTAAGGATCCCAAAAGTGGGAGAATATCTAAGTTAAAGGATATAGACTTAAACACTGTATAGGTGAAAAGTGGTCTATTATTGATGAAATTTTAATGATGGGTTAACTGGAGTAAAATTTTGTTTTCATCAGGCTAAGGACGTTAAACTAAGCGCTTCTTGGGAGGCAACCCAAGGTTTGTATCTGTGTGTTTGTTAATCGTTTGGTGTTTTTTAGTAATTGTGTTTTGAGCTGGCATGCATGTAGTGTCTGTTGATGTGTTTAGGATGGAGTTGATTTTCTTATAGTATGTTAGTTAGAAGTGTGATGATTCCTCACTTCTACTGGTGGCTAAGCTAAAAAATGTTCTCTAATGGTAGTTGGACTAACTAGTTCATTACAACTCAGATCTCAACCAAACTTGAGGATTTAACCTGAGGCATATTGGGTTTGGACATCAGAAAGGTCCATCAAAGTTCTATTACTTCCTTTATCTGACATTTTAGTCATCAAAAATGTTTAATGAATTGACTGGAGATGAACATGTGGATGACCTTTTAAGTATTCTTATTTTTTTTAGATGTGCATATCTTATGAGATGAGGTAATACCTGAGGTTGGTAACACATAAACCAACATATCAGGGACAATTTTGTTAATGGTTTAGCCTTAAAAAAACATCTTTAAACACCCAATTGAGTTGAAAGGTGATTCCATCAGAATTTGAAAATAAAAAAAGAAGATGTGATGAGGAGAAGGAAGATTTATATCTTTTGATTTGTTATGTTTGTGAGTGTAGTGGAGCAAATGAAAAGTGGGGGAGGATGAAAATTAAGAAATTTATTAGACCAAATTGTGCTGAGGTATACAGCTTAAAATTTATTCACCATTGGTGAAGCAATGCTTAATTAATTACTTATTTATTAAACACACACACACACACACACACACACACACACACACACACACACACACATATAAGTATATATATATATATATATATATATATATATATCATTAGCACCAACGCCTAGGCGCTGAAAGTGGTGCCGCATACTGGCGCCTAAGCTCCGGATTGGGCGCTTAAGCAGCATCCCCTCTGCCCCTTTAATTCGTGATTTTGGACCAGCCCGACTCATTTTTTTTCATGATTTCTATACACCAGAATAATGTGATATTTTAGGTATACATTTTATGCTTATTTTTAAAGATATTGCACTTTAAAGAAGAGTATTTTTATGTTTTTCTTACAGGTATATCAAGTTTAGGCATTTGGAGCAAAAGTAGCAAAAAAGAGGAAATTTGGAGCCAAAATAGAGAACTTTGTGATTCTGGCGCCTGAGGTGCCATTATACAGAGAAGTGGTGCCTGAGGTGCCAGATTCGGCACTAGAAGTGCTAGAACTCATAATAGTGTGGACTTAAGTAACTTGGTGCCTGAGGCACCAAAATTGGTGCCAGAAGCGCCAAAAATGATACTTTATGGATTAATGTGGTTCAGGACAAATTTTGAGTGGATTTTGAAGGCTTCAATTGTTTCAAACGCCCCATGGAATGATTCAATGCATCTAGACACTTTGGAAGCCTCTTTAATGAAAGGATATGTCTCTTAAATGATTGGACATGTCTTTTAGAATAAAAAAAGGTGTGACTTTTAGAGAGAATTTGGGAGGGAATTTTGAATTCTTTTTGAAAGGAAGCAACCCCTAATTAAATTGGAGAGTAGCGAGAGAGAGTTTAGGGGAGTGGCATGAAAGAGAAGAATAGTTGAGCCTGAGATAGAGTGAGGAACTTGGAGATTTTCTTCTAGGGTTGTAAGAGGAGTGGAAAAGTGAGAGATTTTTTCCTCATTACATTTCTACCACTTGTCTCACTCCTCGCCGTAGTCAATATATTCTTAAGAATTATTCTCCCCACATTTATAGTTCTACTATTCTAAATATAGAAATTTAGAATAGCTCTATCTCTAGTTACCTCACTATGGTGATAGGTTGGTAACAGAGTAGAGGAAATGAAATAGTGCCACGCCTTAGAGGTGGCATTCAGCATGAAAGTAGAAAAATTTACCTGTTCTCGCTGCTTTATCTTCCATGTTCCTTTCCCATCGGTGAGAAAGTTAATCACATCATTGAGGGGGCCTTCCATTGTACTAAAGGATTCATAGTGGCAGCTATAAGAGTCTGGGACTTCATAAAAAGTGTTGATGCGGGCGACAATAAACTCAACAGGGAATCCACACACTTGAACAATTTCGTCATCAGAATAAATCACATTGGCGTAGAACTCTTTCACAACATTTGCATCAGCTTTATTGGTGGTATAACAAAATTTTTCTCACCTCTGCTCGGCAATAACTCGTTCGAATTCTCCTCCCGGACTGTCAAAAACTCGATCTTGTAGCAAAATTTTTCCCACCTCCACTCGGCAATAACTCGTTTGATTTCTCCTCCCAGACTTTCAAAAACTCGATCTTGTATGCACCTTTCCCCTTTAAATATGGAAGTAAACTTTGTTTGAGCCATCCCATTGACGAAGCGAGACTCATCAAACTCAACTCTTCTCTTTTGACACGGAGACATTTCAATCTAATCTATTTATAGATATATTCCAAAAATTACTTCAAATATGCAAATGATGGCTTCCAATAGTCATTCTAAGAGTTCAACATTAAGATGCATGAATTTCTTCCCAAATTTTCTTCACATTTTCACATTCTTTGGATCTCCTCAATGTCAAAGAAATCCATGGTGAAAATCAAATATTTTTAGCTTGGAGTGAAGCTCTTACCCAGAGATGGTCAAATCCGGGGTCAAAAAGCCTTGAAATTGCCTCCCAATCAAGATCTTTCAAGCCCTAGTTCGAAAATGGCATTTTTAGAAGGAAGGGGATGATGAGTAGTGGCGGTTGACTAGTCAAAATCGTGGTTAAAGGTATTTTTTCTTGAGCTCACCGTCAGTGGGGTCGATGGCGCTATCGGCGAGCTCTATTGTAATTTAATTCCTAAGCCTCAGGAAAATCTCGCCGTCACTGGCTTTGAGGGCGTCATCGGCGGGGTCAATTGATTTTGTCCAATTTCCAAATTTTTGTGATTTCGATCAATTCCAAGCCTTAACAACATCTTTTTAATCATTATAGAAATAGTTTTAAGTGACTAAATGATGTAATTAGCACATATATACTTTCACAACACAAATATCACATTTATAAATAAATTCCAAGGGGTACAATATACGTTACATAACACACCTAAGTTTGGTATTTTCTCAACCTCAATACATTAATTCAGCGTCGCAATCCAAGCCACAACACTCAAAAAGCTGAAAACAAAACATCCTATGCTTAGTCTCAACTATGCAGAGATCTACAAGCATAATTCTAAAGCAAAGTAAATATAAAGTTTAAATCAAAATACATAGATAGACAGATAGGTAGTAATATAAATCTACTAATCCTCAGACTAGGTACTCGATTCTCCTCTAAGATCATTCATTTATTGCACATGAACGCAGAGGTTGTTGCATAGAATCCTCCTCTATCAATTTCATCCTCCTCATCAGTCGTATCAAGCTATCTTCTAAATGTCCAGAGTGCTCAAAATGTTCCTTCATCCTCCAGTCTAGATGATCGAAGAAATCAGAGATATTATTAATCGCATTCATGACATTTTATACCTTCTTTTCCAATTTCTTGATTCAGCGCAGGATCACAAGAGACTTATCAGGCACTAAGGGTTGAACTGGTAGTGAATTCTGAGACGCTTGATCTACTATAATTGTCATGTCATTTTCATCTTCAAAAACTGGGAATCTTTCAGTTGGATCCAAAGGCTTCCAAGGTAGCATTACCTTTTCCCAATTTTTGTAGGACACTTGGAACTGACTGCAAAGTGAGAAAATTGTGGAGGGGTGTCCAAGCCTATCAATTGATCTGTGAACGATCAGACCCAAAACTGAATTCACAATTATAGATCTAATGTAGATCGACAGTCCCCTTTTGATGCAGTAATTCAAAATGACATTTTCATTAGAAACTTTACCGATCTTCATTGTCGGTAACAGTTTTGCAGAAATGAAAAAGTGCCAATGTTTTGAAACGGAATTCAGGAGTTTTGCAGAAAAACTAACATACCCGTTTTCTCTTGTTTTTCAGTCGTCAGTTTCGTCCGTTAAATATTAGTAAATCTCATTCATCTGTTTTCTCGTTGGGACGAAATTGGAATAGTAGCAGACAGAAACATTCTCTATCATATATAATTTGTTGATCCGTGTAGGAGTCAAAGTGATCCATCTTCCACATAAACAACTCCTTGATTGATTCCGTGTAAATTTGCATAGAATTCTTTCACCACAGGAACCACCACGGCGGCAGTAGTGTAGCACAGCACTTCCCATCTTCGCCGCACTATCGTTTCTTCAATATCTGTCATGAGATTATTCAATCCGCAATTCAGATTGAAAACTCACATTCTGGGATTATCAGGGGATTTGGACGCCATAAGAATGAAATTGGTAGAGTTTCAATTCATTTTTGAAGGGAAAATATGAACTAGAAATTGAATTTTTGAGTTTAAAAAGACAATTCCCGCCTAAAAACTGCAAAAAACTGCCATTTGAACCCACATAACCGTCAATTCGTCGGTCTCGCCGTCGGGGAGGTCGATGGCGCAGTCGGCGAGCCTCTGCATTAATTTTGTCTATACTCTCGGGAAAAACCTGCCGTCGGCGGCATCGAGGGCACCGTCGGTGCTCAAGGCAAAATTTGTACAGTTTCGCTCTAGTCGGAATGCGTTCTAATTTTTCTTCATGGATCCCATTTTTAAGATGTTTCAAGGGTAAATAAGAGTATTAGAGCTTAATACTACCACAAACTAATGATAATTTCAAATAAAAAGTACTATAATCGTGATAAAAATAAAGATAAACATGGGTTGCCTCCCATAAAGCGCTTGGTTTAACGTCGTCAGCCCGACCTATTCAGGTTTGACTGATCATTAAAACCTCTTTAAAATTTGGTCTTTTATCCTTTGGTCATGGTTTTAATTGCTTTTCATGGCTTGTTTCATTTGACTATTTCCATTTACTTTAAATCTATTTTCCATCTTTTGATCTTCAATCTCAACAGCTCCGTAAGTATAAACTTGAGTCA
>NW_018250121.1:102520-105306 GCF_001263595.1 Phalaenopsis equestris | reverse complement strand
CTAGTGTTGTAAAGCAAAACTTCTTGTCCTGGTTCAAAGTTCTTTTGGTTAATCTTCCTATCATGCCTTAACTTTAGCTTTTCCTTATAAATTCTGTCATTATAATATGATTCATTTCTTAATTCTTCCAATTCATTTAATTGTAACAATCTCTTCTCACCAGCATCTTTCAAATTATAATTGAGTTCTTTAATCACCCAATATGCTTTATGCTTCAATTATACTGGGAAGTGACAAGTCTTTCCAAAAATCAGTCTGTAAGGAGTCATTCCAATTGTAGTTTTATAAGCAGTCCTATAAGCCCATAATACAGTATCCAATCTACTGGACCAATCTATTCTACTAGGGTTTACAGTCTTTTCAAGTATTTGTTTAATCTCTCTATTAGAAACTTCAGCTAATCCACTGGTTTGAGGATGATAGGCAGTAGAGATTCTATGAATAATATTAAATTTTTCTGCCAATCTCTGAATGTATTTATTTCTGAAATGGGATCATCCGTCAGTGATAATTATTCTAGGTATTCCGTATATAGTGAAAATATTTTTCATCAAAAATATTGAAACACTTTTAGCATCAGAACGAGATAAAGCTTGCGCTTCAATCCACTTAGAAACGTAGTCCACTGTAATTAATATATATAAGTTCCCAAATGAAGGAATAAACAGTTCCATAAAATCTTATCCCCAAACGTCAAAGATCTCAACTTCTAACATGTAATTCAGAGACAGTTCATTTCTTCCAGATATATTGCCTACTTGTTGACATCGATCACAAGTTTTTATGTATCTATAAAAATCTCTAAAGATGGTAGGCCAATAAAATCCAGCTTGTAAAATTTTATAAGCAGTTTTATCAATCCCAAAATGTCCTCCAAATTTAGAATCATGACATTTCTGAATGATCAGCTCACTTTCTTCATAAGGTACACATCTCCTCATAATAAGATCCTTACATTGTTTATATAAATAAGGCTCATCCCAAAAATATGCTTTTGCATCATGAATAAATTTTCTTTGTTGTTGTGGTGTCAGCATAGGTGGCAAAATAACAATATCAGCATACCATGGTATTTTCCACTCATTAATATTATAAAGTTGTTCATCAGGGAAACTGTCTATAATTTCATTGTCAGTGTTGGATAATTCTTGATTTTCTAATCTTGACAAATGATCAGCAATTTGATTATCAGTTCCATTTCTATCAATAACCACAAGATCAAATTCTTGCGATAAAAGTATCCATCTAATCAACTTTGGTTTAACATCCTTCTTTTGCATCGATTATTTAATTCTAAAAGTTGGCATAGAGGTTTAGTAATTTTTGAAAAATCTTTAATAAAACACCTGTAAAATCCAACATGTCCAAGAAAACTCCTAACCTCTCTTACATTAGTAGGAGGTGTTAGTTTAGATATAACTTGAGTTTTTGCAGTGTCTGCTTCCATACCATCTTTCGAATTTTATTCCCTAACACAATTACTCCTGCAACCATAAATTGGCATTTCTTTCAATTCAGAACAAAATTAGTTCTTTCGCATAGCACTCCAAAACTTTTTCAAGGTAATTTAAGCATGCGTCAAATGATGTTCCAAATACAGAGAAATCATCCATAAATACTTCCAATCCATCATCAATTAACTTACTAAATATGGACATCATACATCTCTCTGGAATGTTGCAGGTGCATTACATAATCTAAAAGGCATTCTTCGAAAATCAAAATTTTCAAAAGGACTAGTAAATGTTGTCTTTTCTTGATCCTCAGGAGCAATAAGAATTTGATAATAATCAGTATATCCATCTAAAAAATAAAAATATTTTTGCCCAGCAAGTCTATCCAATATTTGATCTAAAAAGGGTAAAGGGAAGTGATCTTTCCTTGTGGCAGTGTTTAATTTTCTATAATCAATGCAAATACGCCACCCAGTAACTTGTCTGATAGGTATTAATTCATTATTCTCATATGCTTCAGCAGTCACCCCTCCTTTCTTAGGAACACAATGAATCAGACTTACCCACACACTAAGATATATAATTCCAGTGTCTAACCATTTCAAAATTTCCTTCTTAACTACTTCTTTCATCATCGGATTTAATCTCCTTTGTGGATCAACTCTTGGTTTATATTGTTCATTTAATATAATTCTGTGCATACAGATTGAAGGGTTGATTCCCTTAATATCAGCTAAGGTCCAACCAAAAGCTTTCTTATATCTTTATAATGTATCTAACAGTCTTTGCTCTTGCTGATCATTTAATTCTAAAGATATAATAACTGGTAATATAGATGAGTCTCCTAAAAATACATACTTCAAGTGGCTAGGCAATACTTTCATCTCAAGTTCAGGTGATTTTATAATAGATGGAAATAGATTTTTATCAGTATTTTCCGTAATATCCAACATCTCAAATCTTTCCTAAACATAATCTAATTCTTCATTTTCTAATTTGCCCAAAATAACTCTGTCATTCTTTCAAATTGTTCCTTTTCTACAAAATGTTCTTCTTCTTCAAAATGCTTTTTATCTTCAAAATATTCTTTAAAATGTTCATTCAGTAGATGTTCAATAATTTCCATGCGAAAACATTCATTATCTCTTTCAATAGTAGGGTATTTCATAGATTTTGCAATATTAAAAGTCACTTCTTGATTATTAACTTTCATAGTTAATTCTCCTTTTTGAACAACTATCATAGCTTTTCCAGTAGCTAAAAATGGTCTCCCTAAAATGATAGGTATTTCTTTATCTTCCTCCATATCTAAAACAATGAAATCCACAGAAA
>NW_018250121.1:101791-102384 GCF_001263595.1 Phalaenopsis equestris | reverse complement strand
ACACATCTTCTATAACTCCCTTAGGATATGTAACTGAACAATCCGCTAACTGTAGAGTTACAGAAGTAGGTGAGACTTCTCTTAATCCTAATCTTTTGAAAATTGATAGAGGCATAAGATTAATGCTGGCTCCCAAATCACATAAAGCTCTTCCATAAAATTTTTCACCGATAGCACACGGAATAGGGAAACTGCCTGGACCTTTTAACGTTTCAGAAAGCTTTTTCTGCATAATTGCACTACACTCTTTGCTAAGTGCAACAGTTTCATTATCCGTGAACTTCCTTTTTTGTTCAGATATCTTTCATAAATTTCACATAATTGGGCATTTGCTCTAAAACTTCT
Organism: Phalaenopsis equestris; assembly: GCF_001263595.1. NCBI lineage: Eukaryota > Viridiplantae > Streptophyta > Magnoliopsida > Asparagales > Orchidaceae > Phalaenopsis > Phalaenopsis equestris. The sequence continues at coordinate 102,039 of NW_018250121.1, read as the reverse complement.
ACAAAGGAAATGCTTACTGTTAACTTCTTAAGAATTTTTAAGAATTTGGAAAATTGTTAATTTTGTTTATGTTGCTTCAATCTTTGAGGAAATGGTGGTAGAGGTTTCTTCACAGTAATTTTCATTGGTGTAAATGGATACTCTTAATCTGGGTATTCATGATCCTTCTCTTTTTCGATATCCACTTTCTCTTTTTCAGTTTTTGTTTCTTTTTGCACCCTTGTTTCCAATTCTTTTCCACTTCGTAA
>NW_018250121.1:99958-100935 GCF_001263595.1 Phalaenopsis equestris | reverse complement strand
GAATTTAACCACATCTTAGCCTTATCCCTCAGTGAAAAAGAAAAAGTCTAAGTCTAACAACATCGTTTGAGACTCTGTCATATTTGAAAGTAGCACAATTTCTAAAAAACTAGCGAGGTGTAAGTTTGGATCTTCATTTGGTGTACCACCAAATTGATTGTTTTGTACCATTTGGATAATAACAGGTTTAAGCTCAAATGAATTAGCAGCTACATCAGGATTTTGGATAGATAAGTGAATTTCATCTGTTGTAGTATTTGCATAATCTCTTAGGGGTTTAGGTTGGTGTTTATTCTCTATTCCTTGATTGTTCAGGTTGTTTTCCATTGTATCAGAATTTCTAGGTTCTCTTCTTAATTTTTTAATCCTTCTAACACTGTGTTCTAATTCTGAATCATAGGGTATAAGATTTTCAGGTCCAAATTTACGCATATAATTTGAAATCAGTACTCAGTAATATAACTAACTAAATATAAAAATAAGTTGCAATTCAAGTAAAAGTTTTCTAATAATCCTAATTTGTCTGTTACTGTGATCGTGCTTTGACTCACTCACTCAATCACTCAATTAATCCTCGACAACGGCGCCAAAAGCTTGACAGCGACTTTTTATATGCTTAAAATACAAGATAAAAAGATAAATATGGACATAATAAATATTCAACAATTGTAAAGTCACACTTATCAACACAAGTATAAGTATGGCTCAAGTAATATAGGGCTCTAATGGAGTCCTAGATATCGATCCCATAGAGAGTGGTTAGAACTGAGGACTAAGATTTTAGAAAAGCAATACTTTAATCACAACAACGAAGTTCAATTTCCTTATCTGTCACTAATAGGCAATTGAAATAAATAGAAAATTTTAATAACTATTAAATAGTTAATGATACTAAGGAGGATTTAATTATGATATTCAATATATAAGAAAGCATCATTCTCTTTGTCAAGAAATTATAGTGAATGGATAAAGTGAAT
>NW_018250121.1:66489-99256 GCF_001263595.1 Phalaenopsis equestris | reverse complement strand
GGAAGAAATCTCTCACTTTCCCTCCACTCTTACAATTTCTCGAAGAATTCCTCACAATATTGGAACCTTTCTAATCTCTGGGAACTCTCTCTAGCACTTCCTTTACTCCCTAGATTCTTTCCCTGCTTCTCGAGGCTCTCCAATTTTTGGCCAAAATAGTCTTTTAAAGTTGTGGATGAGCTTTCCCAAGAGTTTCCTAAGCATCCCTTCAAAATTTGGCCTTATCCAAAGCTTGAGTAGGCATAACCGTCGAGCTTGCCGTCGAATGACTTCTGAGAATTTTGTCCTGTAGCCTCGGAAAAAACTCACCGTTGGCGGGGTCGAGGGCGCCGTCAGCGGCCTAGTTCAACTCTCCACATTTTGGTCTTTTTCACTCCAAGTTCGCTCCTTTTTGCATATTTTTGCTTCAATGACCATAATTCATCATTCCTGCAACAAAACATCAAAAATATCTTTCTTTAAAGTGCAAGAACATCAAAAATAGTATAAAATAGGTATAAAATCTCAACATTTTTTCCTTTGGTCACCTACTCGCTGACATCTATCACAAGTTTTTAAATAAGTATTAACAACCTTAAATAGAGTAGGCCACTAAAATACTAATTTTAAAATTTTGAATGCAATTCTATCGACTCAAAATGATTTTTTATTTCTTCTATAAGTACACATCTTCGGATAACTTGATCCTTATATTTCTTATATAAATATGGCTTATCCCAAAAATAAAATTTTGCATCATGAATAAACTTCTTTCGTTGGTGGTATGTTAATTTGTATGGTATAATATCACTAACAATAAAGTTCACTAAATTGACATATCACAGAACATACTATTCAGTAATAACATATAACTGTTCATTAGGGAAATATTCATTAATTTCATTCTCATCATTACATGAGTTTTCCTGTTCCAGCCTTGATAAATGATGAGCTAGTATTATCAGATCTCTTCTTATCTACTACTTCAAAGTCAAATTTTTGCATCAGAAGGACTCATCTAGTTAGTCTTGGTTTAACATCCTTCTTCAGCATGAGATGTCTAATAGCAGAATGATCAGTATGCACAATATATTTAGTCTCAATAAGATAATATTTAAATTTATTAAATGTGTATACTATCGCCAGTAACTCTTTGTCAGTAGTAGTATAATTAATTTGAGCTTTAGTTAGGGTTTTATTGACATAATATAACATTGAAAATCTAATCATATCTTTGCCCTAGTACTTCCATGATAGCATAATTACTCGCATCGCACATCAGCTCAAAAGCCCTCCCCAGTCAGGTGAGGCTATAATAAGACCTATGATTAATTTTTCTTTTAATATATTGAAGGCATCTAGGCATTCTTTATAAATATCAAATAACACATCATTTTAAAAAGATGGCACTGAGGTTTGACAATTTTAAAGAAATCTTTAATATATCGCCTATAGAATCCAACATGTCCTAAAAAACTTCTAACTCCTCTTACAGCAGCAGGAGGAGGTATTTTAGCAATTACTTGTATCTTTGTTGGATCTACTTCTATTTTATTTTCAAATATTTTGTGTTCGAGCATAATTTCTCCTGCGACCATAAATTGATATTTTTTCCTAATTGAGAAGAAGGTTGGTCTCTTCAAAGCGTTTAATTATGCTAGCTAAATGATTTAAAAATGAATCAAATGAGGTACTAAACACTGAGAAATCGTCCATAAAAACTCCAATCCCTTTATCAATTAAGTCGTTGAATATGAACATCATGCACCTTTGAAAAGTAGCAGGTGAGTTACATAAATCAAAAGACATTCTTCTAAAAGTAAAAGTCTCATAAGAACTCATGAATGTAGTCTTTTTCTGATCTTTAGGAGCTATTGAAATTTGGCGATATCCTGAATATCCATCAAAGAAGCAAAAATATTGGTGACCAACTAATCTATCCAACATCTAGTATAGAAAGGTTAATGGAAAATGATCGTTTCTGGTGGCTAAATTTAATTTTTGGTCATCAATACAAATTCACCACCCAGTGACCTGTCTAGTAGAAATTAATTCATTCCTTTCATTTACAGTTACAGTTACTCACCCTTTCTTCGGAACATAATGGATTGGACTAACTCATGCACTATCAGAAATTGGATAAATAATACCATCGCCCAACCACTTTAATTTTTCTTTCTTGATAGCTTCCTTCATAATTAGATTCAGTTTCCATTGAGGATCTGCCCTAGTCTTATGATTATATTTCATTAAAATTCTATGAATACAGATGGAAGGGTTGATTCCTTTAATATCAACTAATGTCCATCCAAAGGCTTTCTTGTAATTTCTTAATATATTTATCAATTTCTCTTCTTATGATTCCATTATGTCTGAGGAAATTATGACAGGTAATGTAGATGAGTCTCTAAATAAATATACTTTAAATATGCAGTGAGTACCTTCATCTCAAGTTTAGAAGGTTCTTCAATAGATGGAATAAAAGGTTTACTATTTTCTATAGCTCCAAAATTTCAAGCCTTTCCACATAATATTTCTTCTATCACGCAGGGAATAGTAAAGCTACAAGGATCTTTAAGTTTTTTAGGAAGCTTTTTTTGAATTATTACACTACACTCTTTGCTAAGTGCAACAGTTTTATAATCTCCAAACTTCCTTTTCTTATTCAATATGTCCTTCATAAACTTTACATAGTTGGGCATTTGATCCAGCATTTCAGGGAAAGGAATGTTAATGGTTAGCTTCTTAAATATTTCCAAAAACTTTCAAAATTGTTAATTTAACTCCTGCCGCTTAAGACTCTGAGGACAAGGAGATGGTTGTTTTTCTAAATTAATCCTAGTTAGAGAGATAGGATTTTCCAAGTCCTTAGGAATATTTTCTTCGAACTTTTTAGATTTGCTTAGTATCTCTCTTAATTTCAGTTTCTTTTTGAATTTTAGCATTTAAGTCTCTTCCACTTCTCAACTTAATAGCTTTAACTTCCTCTATGTTCTTATCTTTAGAGTTTATCTCAGTGTAGCTAGGAAGTGTTCCTTGGGGCCTATTACTAAGTGAGTTAGCAATTTATCTCAATTGATTCTTAATATTTCTTGTAGCCACAATTTGAGTTTGTAATTGATTTCCTATTTGCAGCACCACTTCCTCCATAGAAAACTTCTTCTTAAATTGTTGATTGTTGATACAACTTGGAGGATATGAAGGCCTATAATTAGTACTAACATGATTGTTCCAGTTTCCTGAAGGGTTCGCTTGATTGTTTCCCCATTGTAGGTTTCCACCACTAGAATTATTATTCCAATTAAAATTATGGTGGTTCTTCCAACCTGGGTAATAAAAGTTGGAATAGAGGTTCTTGGCTCTATTTTTAATTGTATTTAAAAGTATTGAACGATGGTGACTGAGAATCAAACATTTGTCCTAATGAATTTTCCTCAATTCTTGCAGGTACTTGAGGTAAGTTTATTCTGAATTGATCTATCTTCTTAGATATTGAGGTAACCTGAGAAGCAAGAATTGAGATCACATCCGTATCATGAACACTTGCTTTTTTTTTTCTAGGTTTTACCCTTTCAGAGGGCCGTTGAAAGTTGTTTGTTGCCATCTCTTCAATTAATGCATAAGCTTCATCAAATGCCTTTGACATCAGTGAACCACCAACAACAGCGTCAATGATAGATCTAGGGATCCTACTAACCCATTGTAGAACGTTTGAATAACTAACCAATCAGGTAGAGCATGATGTGGACACTTTCTACGGACTTGTTTAAATCGTTCCCAAACTTCATAGATTGATTCACCTTCATACTCGTAAAACGAGGTAATATCATTTGTAAGCTTAGAAGTTTTTAAGGGTGGGAAATACTTAGCTAGGAATTTCTGAGCTAAATCACCTAAAATTCTGATAGATCCAAATGCTAATGAGTTCATCCACATTTTAACTTTATCCCTTAAGGAAAAAAGGAAAAAACCTTAGTCTAACTGTGTCATTTGACACACCATCATACTTAAATGTAGCACATAATTATAAAAAACTAGTTAGATGTAAGTTTGGATCTTTAGATGGAGTTCCCCCAAACTGGGTGTTCTGCACCATTTGGATTATAGCAGATTTCAGCTCAAATGAGTTAGCTGCTACAACATGAGTTTGTATACTAAGGCTACATCTGTCGTAGAGTTTGTGTAATCCCTTAATGGTCTTTGTACAAGATGAAGTTCATTTTTAACTGTTTGATTATCTAAGTTGTTATGTGATGTATTCACCAGTTCTTCTAAAAGTTGTTGAGATCCTTTCTATATTCTAATTTTTCTAATGGTTCTTTCTAATTCAAAATAAAACACATAATTTTTTTGATGGTTCTTTCTGCTGCACTATGCACACACTACTAAAACTTAATAATAAACTTGAAATAAATCACATAAAACACTAATACTAAATTAAAAATATTTTTTAAAGATTTTTTAAAATAATTTTAACATGCAACAAGCACTTAACACGTAGAAATACAACACTAAAATTTTTCCAAACTAAGTTAAATTAGTTCAACAAAGATTTTCCTAAGTCAAATTAACCGTAGCACTTCCCCGACAACGACATCAAAAACTTAACCGCTACTTTCTCTATGGCATACCAAGTGATTTAGGGTTTAAATATTATAGTTTCATAAAAAATATTTTATAAAATTTAATCACTTAATTTTAAACTCCCTATCACTATTTATTAGGTATCAACGCAAGTGCACGTATTGCTCAAGTAATATATGCTTTTGTTAGTCTCGAGTTTTGATCCCACAGGGAAGGATGTAAATTTGAGGGTCTTAAGAAGGGCTCTAGCTAAATTTAAGGAGTCTTAGCTGGGTAAACGGTTTGATTTTTAGTTTTAAGCTAAGAAATTCTACTAAACTACTTCTACTCCTCTTAGTTTTCTAATAAGTTAAATACACTAAGTTAAATGAAAATAGAAAGTTCAAGCTATATTAGAGGTTCCCTCCCTTTGTAATGAAACTAGCAGCTAGTATAGGTGTAAATCAACTAAAATTTCTAAATAAACATGTGACAAATAGGAGCATGTATTTTCCTTACCCTTTTCTAAGTGCATAAAGAAACTAGGTTAACTTAGGCAATATTTATGCCTGTCACCCTAGAAACCTCCTAGTTATCCTCGTTAAAATCATCTCTCTATCCATTTGCACTAACCTAAGGATTAATTTTTCTTCACTATAAAGATTAGTGTGGCTTTCACTAGTTGATTAAAGTCATAGCCCTCCTGGATCTTATGGGTTCACAGCAAATTTTAATATTACAGCTGACCAAATTACAATGTAAATGACGTTCAAATGAAAAATCATCACAATTATTGAATTAACATGATTCTAATTTAATCTACTCCCTACACATGCTGCTACTTCATTACAAAAGAAAGGAAACAAGGAATCTACTCAGATTTCATGAAGAAAATCATAAAACACAACATCTTATATTAAATCAAAGTCAAATACTATGAATTGCTTCAATGTGTGGCAATTAATATACAAGATACTTATCTTCTTTCCTGAGAAATGAAGAAGATCTCCACCCCAAAGTGTTATCCTTGCAATCTTATAACAATTCCTTACCTTACTTACAAATCTCAAAATAAAAACAAAAAAGAAAAGGAAAACTCTCACTTTTTCTTCACTTTCCTGCACTGCTCTCTTCTTTTTTCACTTCCCTAATGTCTTCTTCCTTCATCTCCTCTGCCTCCATGAAGAAAAACCCTTCATTTCATGTGAGAAACCACAGAAAACTGTGTCAAATAGTTTTAGCGCATAAGGGCCCAACTATGGAGCCCAGGCGCCACCTTCTTTGTCGGCTGGGGAAATGAGTTGGCGCCTAGGCACTGCCTTCTCTAGAAATACCTCAGGGATCGAAGCCTAAGCGCCTGTATTTGATGCCATGACGACATGTAACAACGCATAGGAGCTAGAAGCTGGCGTCTAGGCACCAATTCAGGTCGAGCTCCAATGCTCCAATTACCTCCTTTTCGCCCTATATTTGCTCCAGTTCACTCTAGTTGCTTTACTTATTATACCTGCAATAAAAACATAAAAATACATTCCATTGAAGTGTAATATCGTCAAAAATAAGTATAGCAGGAGGAAAATTAACATGTTAAACAACAAGTCACCCCTTAAGTCTTACAATCTCCTCGAAGGTATTCAAGACCCTTCATGAACTTCATCAAGAGTGAATAAGATGAATCTCAATCATCCTCCACGATCTCTTAATCCAAGGGCATCAATTTATTAGATTATGATGATTCACCTTCAGCCCTATAACCTTGCTCCTTCCAACCGACATAAGCTCCTTATTAGGGATTGATAGTTGATAACCATACTTGATCAACCGATAGACATCACTTAGCCGACTAAGTCAACATTATCGACCTTTTACTACTAAAAATCAAGCTAACTTGCAACATCAAGCCTAGTTGATCGATGGACCTCTTTAGCATGGCCAACCGACAACGCTTTCGAAGTGTTCCCTAATCTAGCCTGCTGAGTCATAGAACCACCCTCAGGGCCCACATATATGAAATACTTGCAATAACCCGCTCAACCCCCATTAATGTAGTGATATAAATGTAATTGAACATATCATACCTCTTTCCTCTATAAATTGTGGGTCATTATATAAATAATGGTTTACACACTTCTTCTAAAATTATGTTCTTCTCTCTGTTTTTTTTCTTTCACTTTTGTCTTACGATTTATTCTTTTGCTGGATTCATGAATAAATCAAAATCTAACAATAACCATGTTACCATATGGGTTGATAATTACCTCTAAATCCCATCCTAAACTCATTCTAATTGTAATTGATTTAACCATCCTAAACTCATTCTAATTGTAATTGATTTAAAATTTAAAATTAATTTTTTGAAATTAATTAATTCAATTAAAATACTCTCTCCCGCTATGATAAATATTTCATGTTATATATGCGTGCATAATTTTTATATTTCCTTAAAAATTTAATATAATTATAAAATTTTAATAAACATTAAATAGATTTTTAATTATTTACTCAAATAAAAAAATTGCTAACAATTTTTTGTGACGCAAGTCTTGTTTTTATCATTTTTTCGATAATGCGAAAATGATTAGGATACCGTTGACCAATGGCATTGTTTGCCGACAGGGAACTGACGAAAACATCTCGATACGAGGCACGTGTACACAATAAATAGTAAATGGACGGTGGTGATTGATACACACGGGTTTCGTTTGGGGACGGGATCGATGACTTCTCGATAAGCTTTCTAGGCGGCTACAATGGTTCTAGGGTTCTTTCTCTACGCTCGGACTCGGTGGCTTGGTAGTTTGGATTTCGACGCAGAGGGAGTTTGGAATCATGTCGCGGAATACAGCATGCACGGTTTTTATAGGTTTGGATGCGAATAATTTATGTAGTTCTTAGGTTGAAGTATTCACTTTCTGTGATTTTATCCGTCTTCTGTTGCCCAGATAGCCAGGTTTCGATCGAGGATTGTTGATTATTCTTTTCGTTTTTTTTTTCTGTAATTTGTGTCTGTTTTTAAATTTTGTTTCCACATGCTTGCTTTATTATGGCAAGGAAATGGAGTATATGCTATTTTGGCTTTAAAAGTGCTAGGGTTTCGCCTTGATCTTTCTTTCTTTCTTTTTTTTTTATTTTTAATGTTATACTTGAAGTAAAATTTAGTTATGGCCGATTATTTTGTAATTTTCTTATGTTATTCTTGGTTTGCTGAAATTCTTTAGTGTTGAAATACTGGATTGTTTTCCTAGTTTAGATATAACTTTCTATTTCCTTTTTTTTGTTTTTTCAATTTCAATCATGACTTATTATTTTATTCATCTCTTATTACGGGTGTGTTTCGTAGCTCCATGTTAATAAGATTTAATAAATACAGCCAAACACAAAATAAAACACAAGTTTCATTGATTTATGAAAATTTTGATTCAAGGTTCAAATTTTGCCTTCCATTCATGTTAAATACAGATTCAATAAATCCAACAAGGAGCTGGATTCAACAAATCCAGATTTACTAAATCCTACTAACACTAAGGGGTTATCCGGTAAAGGATGGGTTTTAAGTTATTAAGATTTAGTACATTTCGTAAATCCGGATTCATTAAATCCTGAATAGGGTAAATCCTGAAACTGTCTGGTGACAGATTTTGAAGCTATTTAAGAAGTTCTGCCTACATCTAAGTTTTCTCTCCCATAAATCCCGTAAATCCAATGATTCGTGGGATTTAGTAATTCCTGGATTTAAGGCCGAAATTCATGAAATCCGAATTTATCAATTCCACAGATTTATTTTGTCCAAAATGATTTTCTGGCAAGATTTAGTCTGCACCTAGGTTAAATCCTACAAATTTTGGATTTAAGGTCCTGAGTGTTGGAAAATTGTAATGCTTTTCCCTGTTTATATATTTTTGTTCCTATTCCTTTTCTTCTTGGGATCTATTGAATCTATGATTCTGTCCTAGGTTCATTGCTTAACTCTAACCTTGCATGGGATGTTGTGTGGAATGGAGAAGTTTAATGTTAAATGCAGGCAATATAGAAGATAGATGGTGTTTTTTTTTGATGTTGCATGCACCGTCAATTAAAGTTTATTCCCTTGGACTTTATTTGGGGGTATGGAGCAGCTCATTCTGCCACCGCAACCCATTTTTACTGTTCTCTCTAGTATGTTTTCCAAAATTCAAAGTTAAACTAGCATATTCTTAGAAATCTTAAATTATGGTTATCTGCTTTCACCCAACAGGATGGGAAGGGTATGGGCTTTGAATTGTAAATATCTTTTCTTCAGTTTTTTTTTAATAGTCTATCACATGAACATTTTTATTTTCTTCAAAACATTCAATCATAGCCTTAAGTTGTACTTTGTGTCCTCGTTCTCCATGGCCATGCAAACGTGGGTAACACACTTGCAAATCATCTCTTCCATTTATGTAGCATGAACTTTATTTTGTAGCATTGTTGCGCGGTTTCATGGTACACAGATTTGTCTAAGTTTAGTATATGAAGTAGTATTGTTTCCTTTGGAATCTTAGTTTTCATTTGTTACTTTTGCTGCCACCTTGAAAAGTTAGGTGGAACGTTTCTATAGAAAATTTGTTAAATTGTGTTTTGCAGACTTGTTGTAGGTTTCTTCGTCTAACTCGAAGCCAATTCAATTTAATTCAAAATTAAATTTATGCTAGATCGGTAAATTTAATAACACTCGTAAACACTACCTTCTTGTTTGCTCCCAAAGTACTGATGATAGCAATGTAAAACACTTTCTAAACTACAAGCGATGCAAGTTTGATTTCATAGAAGTGAAAGATTTTGCTAAGAGAAATTCAACCAAGAGGATGGGAAGGACCTTAGAGAAAGTGGGCTTGAAATTTAGGATTAGTGTTGATTGGAGGGGTTCGTTCCCTTGTGGGTGCCGAGGGGGTTGACGTCATTTTATGTACTGGAGCAGTTCTTAGGTATAACATGGCTAGAGGGCGAGAGAAGAAAGGATGAGGGGAGGGCATTATGGAAGAATTTTGGGGGAGGAGGAGATATTACTCTTAGATTTTGTTGCCCTTAACAAAAGTGGGGATTGAGTCCTTGAACAAGGAAGTTTATGTTAAAAAAATTGAAGCAATGCCAATCGTTTTGTGTCGCACACAGTGTCATTCACCTCACACAAGTAGGTATGGTTTTACAATGAAGGTTTATTTGATGTTTTTAATAATTATGTAATTATCTGATTGTTGACTGAAAAATTATCTTGATTGAATTATTGCAATTAGGAAGCTATCTTTCTAGCAATCATCAATACATAAATCATCCAAACAAGCAAATCATTCCTAACAACCTTCAAAATGGATTTTAGTAGAAAAAAGTTATAATAATAATTGATAACCATTCTGCAAACTGCACGCTTGTGTTTAGCAAAGAACATATAGAAACTGTTTTTTTTTTTTTGTTTAGTTGTAAGATTACCTTCGTGCTGTTCATTTTCATTGCTCATGCCCATCCTTTTTTGAACATTAAACTGCATAGCATAAACATTCCTCAAGTTCAAACTATTAAATATACAATAATAAGTATAAAATTTGCCAATTGAAAATGTTTGCATTATATAACAAATCATTTGTACATTTGTTTCATTTGTGATACATTCCAATGTCTTAAAAATATCATCTTTTAGAGTACTTTGACACGATCAAGAATTTATGCACTATTACGGATTTTTTTTTCTGAAACAATTATGTCAATTGGAATGCACAAGACAACATGATCCATTGCTAAAACCTTGGGAAACCTACATTTATTACCTCTAAATAGTGTAAAATGTTCAGACCCATTTTCTTAGGTTTGGACTCAAATCTCAAGTTGATTGGAATTTGGCTTAATTTTTTTTAATGTTGATGTCTAGTTGCCTTGACTCAAAAGGAATTGATTTTGGCTCTAAATTAACTTCATAATTAAGGCTCCATTCGATTATGCACAAAATAACTCAAAATTATTTGATAATACAAACATGTTATATTTGATTTATCATAAAATATTTAATATGGGAATGTTAGATATGAAATGTATTTAAAATTTATTTAAACATAGATTTTATTTGTATTTAAATTTATTTATGACATTATTCAAGATGAATTTAACTTAATGTTGGTTTAAAGGCAAGTTTGAGCAAACTTGCCTTTAATTTGAAATTAAGTTTCTTTTTTTTTAATTGAATTAATGCGAAATAAACATATCCGTGATAGGTTTGGTGTAGCTTATGTGGCAGACAAAATTAGAGAGTCGTCTTAGATGATCTGGTCATATTAAACATCAACTATCTGATGATCTGGTTAGGAGAGTAGATGTTTTAGATTCAACTTTTGTTAAGAAAGACAGAGGTAGACCTAAAAAGACTTGGGCATATTGTATAAAAAATGATCTTAGTTTATTAGAATTAAATGAAAATATGACATTCAATAGGATGCAATGGAGCAAAAAAGATTCATGCAGTCGACTCCACTTAGTGGGATAAAGGCTTGTTGTTGTTGTTTAGTTTTGAATTGAATTAACCTCATTTTGAGTTTATAGTGATTGATTTTTAGTCAACTTTAGTGTGGATTTATGTAAAACCACTTGATGAAAGTATATAGTTGAAAAGGATATTGGAGGTCTGCATATTTATTCTTGAATTTTATGAATCTATAATGCTTGAAGTGGGTGTTGTGGTGAAAGATTTGGATAAGACATAGGAGTTTTAATCGATTAACAATGATTCTATCATGCTCGTTGGTGTCATATCAATGTTTGCTAAAAAACATGACATGAAAGATGCAATGAATACAATGGAAGTTTGTGAGGATTTGTCTTATGATCTTTGGAATCCAATATGGAACATACGATGAAATAAAGGAAAAATAATGGATCTTGTAAGGCTCAAAATGAATATGGAACTCAAAGGGACCTATGGAGTGTCACAACTAGTGAAAGAAGAAAGGTACATTTCTTTAGCAATTCATGAGTTTTTTCTCTAGCTAGTTTTAAGTGCTGTTTGACTTGTCCTTAAGTGACTTTTTTTTTAACAAAGCTAATGAAAATATATAGTATGGGTGATTGATCCTTGCATTGAAGTACACTTTTGACACGAGCGAGGCTTCTATAGCATGCTTGGTATTGTGACTGTAGTGACTAGAGTATGTAGCTTGAATTGTGCATTATTTGTCACGAGTTCAATTTTTGTGATTTGGCTATTACTTTTGAGTGTTTAAACATAGTATTATTTGTAAACAATAGGTTATCTCTAGCTTTTTGATGCATTTTTTTTGGAATATTGACTCAAAGTTGGAATTTGTAACAAGCAAAAGAGAGGCAGTTGATTAGATAACATATTACATATAAATAGAAAGTTGCTTATAAATAAATACTTTAGTGTGTTTAAATAAATATCTTTGATTGAGTGAATTTATTCTTAATACATGCAATCAAATATTTGTGATTGACTAGAATATTTTCTTTCATATTTCAATTATTTGTGTGATTATATTAAGTGCGCATGTATCTTGCAATCTAATTTTAGAGGAAGCATCTCCTTATGTTTTGATCGACTATTTTTTTTTACTTTGGTAAATTTTTTGATGTTTGCTTTTTGCTGATGATATCCTTCTTTTGGATAAGACTAGAGAAAGAGTTCAGGAAAAAACTAGGATTATGGAGGTCTACATTGGAGTTTAAAGGCCTCTGTTTGAGTAGAACTAAAGTTGATTTCATGGAATGTAATTTTAGTATTAGTAGCTATAATGACAAAGTTGTAATCATGACCGATCAAATTATTAAATTGTGTGAACGTTTTAGATTTCTCGGGTCTATTTTTTATTTTTCATAGTGATGGTGATATAGATGTGGATGTTATTAGTAGAATTCTATTTGGTTTTTTGAAGTGGAGGAATGCATCGGGCATATTGCGTGATAGAAAAGTATTGCTCAGATAAAGGAAAATTTTATAAGATGTTGGTGAGACCTACAAGCTCTATGGCACAAAATGTTGGCCTTTAAAAGAGAAGCATAAAGCAAAGTTAAGCATTGCTGAGATGAGAATGCTTAGGTAGATGTGTGGTTTAACACTTGGACACAAAATGTGAAATGAATATATCCATGGTAGGGTTGGTGTAGTTCCAGGGGCGGACACGATTAAGGAGAGTCATCTTAGATGGTTTAGTCACATTAAACGTCGACCATCTGATGATCTAGTTGGGAGAGTAGATGTATTAGGTTCTACTTATGTTAAGAAAGTGGTAAAATTAAAAGACTTGGGCATGTTTTATAATAAAATGATCATAATCTATCAGAATTAAATGAAACATGAAACTCAATAGGACGCAATGGAGAATAATGATTCATGCAACTGACCCCACTTAGTGGGATAAAGGCTTGTTGTTGTTGTTGGTGGTAAATTTTTTTGCAACCCAGTTTTTTTAACAAAACTTTTTATGAACTTGTTCGTATTCTTGAGTTTGTCCAAATTTGGTACAAGTATGATTAAATTATAATTGCTCACTTATTTTGTGTGATTTGAATTTCTTATTAATTTTCTCAATTTCTTTCACTTATTACTTTTTGATTTGCGTTCTAATTCTAGTATTTATAAGTTTGCATTTTATGAAAGAAAAAGTTTTATGTTTATTGTTCTTTGGTATGCTAGTTCTAACTATCTTCATGTTTTGTTAATTCATTGCATGATATTAGTTTCATTTGGAAATCCTAATCTTTAAGCCGTCGTATATCAAGCTAGCATCCAAGCTCATTGTTACATTATGTTAACTAAATGTAGCAAATTTAAATTGTGTTAATAAAACTAATAAATGTTAAAATTAATAAATGATGCCATTCAAATAGTATATGGTAGACTGTTGGTTTTGATGAACACACCTATAAGCTTCAATATTATGATTGTTCTGATGTTTTAAATGTATAAAATGGTTTATAGTTAACAAAATATACCCAAATCTAATAATTTTGTATTTGAGTTTACATTTATAATAGATCATGCTTTATGAACTTATAATTAGTCGTGGGTTAGAATTGAAGTTTAAGAGTAAGGGTCTGTTTGAGACAACTGCAGCTTATCGAGCTTATGCTGATAAACAACTTATCCTAATAATCTGCTGATGATCAACTGATTCGGATAAGTTGATTGACTGTTTAGTTTTCGTGTTTTGAAAACATCTAATTCTGAATAAATGACCAATATGACCCTGTTCTGGATAAGCTGTTTAGCTGTTTAGTTTGTGTGTTTTGTAAACAACTGATTTGCAGATTTTTTTAGTTAAATAAAAAACCTGGCACGCAAAAGTTGTAATGTCTTCCCCTCAACTATTTTAAAACCAATTAACCCACTTTAGACTCATTTGACACATACAGACCACCTAAAAATTGTTATTTACAAATTTACCAACCTTCTTAATGCAACCCAATAGGGGAGATAAAAGTAAAGAATGATGAATTCTTATAAGAAAAATTCTCATTTCCCAATCATAGAGAAGGGAGTTGGATGCTCACACGCACAAAGCGAGGGAGGGAGGGATTCATGGAAATCATATAAGTAAAATTTGAGATATTCATTACTATTCTTGGAGATGCAACGTAACATTAATTTATATGGAATGTGGTAAGTTTTTAAAAATAAAGTTCAAATGTTAGGACATGATAATACAAAAGAGTTGAGTTGTGTGTATGATAAATTCTAGACACAAAAGATAATATCATGTAGGAAGATGTTCAAGCTGCTATAAAATACCAATAATAAAACAACCTATTCTACTGTATTTACAAAATCCATGAAGGTTCCGAAGTTCATTAAGCAGGTCGAGAAATATCTCTTTCGTCATACGGAATAGTTGAAAAATCGTGTAAGATGACCCCATAATAACTCACCGACCCAATTATCTCCAATATGACTCAACGTCAGACAAGGAAATCGATCAACGTATGTATGATAATAATGGTATAGCAAGATGAGGACGAGAGTGACTTTGCTGTTATGGTTAAGTTGTTCTTCATCCATTCTACAAAATATGAAAAATGATATTTTTTTTAAGCATGATAATCATTAACTTGAGTTAATAGGAACGATACACAGATGGTAGCATGGTGGTTATAAATACCAATACATAATAATAAAGAGTCCATAACATAAATATTACAATGACCGATACTAAAATAAAACCTAATGCCATGAACAATCTATCATTCATGAAAGAGCGCAAGCGAGTCAGAATTCTGGGTCTAAATTTGCAAAAAACTGTCTGCGAGTGGAGTTCTCTAGAAATTTCACATATTTTAAATACATAGGTTCGTCTTCCTTAACATCGGGGTATGTATTTAGGAACTGAAGACATTCCTGAATTGAGCAGTCCTTTGATGATACAAACTTGGCTTTACAGAATTCAATTAGCAACTCTATGGAACCTCTGATAAATGCGGCTCCAGCTTTTTTTTTTTTCCACTCTAGGATGCTTTGTCCTGTCTGTTGGTTGAATATTTGTGTGAAGTTGGTTGGGACCTTCTTCTGACTCACCTATATGCTTGGTTTCCATGTCATGTATTAAACCAACAAAGTCCTGGTCAGTTGGGGTGAAAACATGAGCTCTGGTAGCGACCACGCCAGTGAACATGCCATTTAACTTTTTCTCTAATGCTGGATCAATGCCGACACTGCCTGTATTAGAAAAGAGAAATTATTAGTAAAAAACTTTTCAGAAAAACAATCAATACAGACAACAAATTTAGGCATGTATTTATCTCTAACTTCTCAGCCACTATTCATCTAGTGCATCAATTTTCTTGTTAAGTGGATCCCAACCTAATCCCGTTGAACTTCACATATTTTAAATACATAGGTTCGTCTTCCTTAACACCGGGATATATTTTTAGGAACTGAAGACACTCCTAAATTGAGCAGTCCTTTGATGGTGCAACCTTGGCTTTGCAGGAAGCAAGTAGCGACTCTATAGAATCTCTGACAAATGCAGCTCCAACTTTCTTTTTTTCCGCTCTAGGATGCTTTGTCCTGCCTGTTGATTGAATACCTGTGTGGAGTTGGCTGAAATCTCCTCCCGACTCACATATATGCTCGGTTTCCATGTCCTGTGTTAACCGACAAAGCCCTGATCAGTTGGGGTGAAAGCATGAGCTCCGGTAGCGACAACGCTAGTGAACATGCCATCCAACTTTTTCTCTAATACTGGATCAATGCTGCTAAGTTTGAATTTTTTTGCTGTCGATACTGCCTGTATTAGAAAAGAGAAATTATTAGTAAAAATCTTTAAAAGAAAACAATCAATGTAAATAGCAAATTTTGGTACATATTTACGTCTAACTTCTCAGCCCACCATTCCTTTGGTGCATCAATTGTCTGTTTAAGTGGATCTCAACCCAATCCCGTTGATCATTTGTTTGAGTTATTCCAAAATTTTTAATTGATCTCACTTGTTTTTGAGTTTCATCCTATCATAATCCCTTCCGGTCAGTTCTTTGAATTTAGTCATAAGATTATGCCAAACTTCTTTATTAAAATAGGTGGTCGGCCTATTACCCAACTCAATTTCCCTAAGACAGATCTTAAAATGTAAGGGTGGTCTCTTTATACCACATAGCCGATGATCCATACTCTTTAGGTTTACTCATTTTGATTGAGATAAATGAGCTAACATGAAATTAATACTATTCAAGAAAAAAATGTCGAAATAGATAAAGAATAACTAATATTTCATGACTAATAGATCGAGATTGCCATAAAACATTACAATCTTTTTATTGCGGCATTTGTTAATTATTGGAGGACGTGTCATAGAACATTTGGTTGCCATTGGAGGAGATGAATTCTTCTTATTTCAACATTTGCATGCATACCAACCAATTCTTATCTATTATTATATCTAACACCAAAATTTAACTTTAGTTCATATGTTAAGCGGTATACATGTAAAAAATGAAGCATGGCTGTTACATAAAAAAAAAAAAAGAATTGACTGATATTTATGTAAAACTTCCTTTATGTTCTTCCCTTCAAACGCATAGGAGTAGTGATTTAAGAACTACTCAAACTAAATTTTTTCAAGAATGGATTTGTTCTTCCCTTCAAAGCATAAGCATTGATTTCTTCTTTCTTTTTTTCAATAAAAGTTGTATAGTTTCCTTTATCATGAAAATTGAAAATAAAAATCAAGATCATACATTTCTTTACAAGAAAAAATTTCATTCCAAAGCTACCATCAGAAACTTCCAGTCATAATATTAGGTTAGCAAAAACCTTAGCTCAGTCAAGACTAGAGACGCACACCCTCGAAGCATAATAAAAAACCTTGGTTTTTCCCACTTCGACAATAGACCACTTCATTGAATGCAGAGGAAACATTTTAGAAATGTTTCACAGTTCAAACACATTCCCACTCTAATATGAAGAAAACAACTTAGTAATAGAGCAGAAGATAAAATTACAGAGAGATAAAGAGAGAGAACCATAATCAAATTCGCAACACGTAAAATATCAGAGGAATCATTCTCGATGCTTAAAAAAATTCAGTAAAAAAAGTGAATCAAGATTTTCACCAGCAATACTCAATTCCCAACTACTGGATCTAAGTTTTTAGCCATTTCCTCTCAACACTTCCAGATTCACCGCAAAATTCAACAGATAGATCGTCCAAATTCAAGAAGCCTTTCGGCCAAATGGGGGAGAGGGAGGAGCGGAAGGAGTGGAAGAGATTCCTTACCCGAGCGAATTCAGGTATCAACGAAGGTAGGATTGACGCCTTCAAAAGAGGAAAGGTAGTGCTGCGGGAAAGTTTCGTGAGGGCAATGGAGTAAAAAGTTGGAGGCCGAACGCGGATCACGAGGATATACCTGAGGTTCGCGTGTAGTACAAAAAAGAAACGTCGTTTGTAGAAACTCGCCTTAAAAGTGAGAAACAAACAGTAAGACGGAGTTTTCAAACCGTCGCCGCACTTATAAGCTGCTCCAAACGTGCCTTAAAATTGATTTTAGAAACACCTGAATTGGAACTTCCAATGGAAATGGAGCCTGTGCAAATGTGAAATTTGCTCATATTTCTGAGTCCGTCCAAATTTGGTACAAGTAAGATTCTAATTGTGGTGAATAAGTTATGAATTCTCACATTTTCTTGTGTGGTTTGATTTCTTCAAATTCTTTTACATGGTGTTTTTTGGTTTGGGTTCTAATTCTAGTATTTATAAGTTTGCATTTACTGAAAGAAAATTTTTTATATTTATTGTTCTTTGGTATGCTAGTTCTAACTTTCTTCATGTTCTGTTCATTCATTGCATAACATTAGTTTCATTTAGAAATCCTAATTTTTAAGCTGTACTGTATCAAGTTAGCATACAAGCTCATTGTTGCATCATGTTAAATAAATGTAGGAAATTTAAATTGTGTTAATAAAAGTAATAAATTATACCATTCAAATAGTATATAGTAAACTATTGGTTTTGATGAACATACCTATAAGCTTCAATATTATGATTGATCATTACTACTCTTTAGATAACGTTTTACATGTATAAAATGGTTTATAGTTAACAAACTATACCCAAATCTAATAATTTTGAATTTGAATTTACATTTATAATAGATCATGCTGATCATTCTTATGAACTTATAATTAGTCATAAGTTAGAATTGGAATTTAAGGCCCCATTTGGGGCAGATTATTTCCAC
Source organism: Phalaenopsis equestris (assembly GCF_001263595.1). NCBI lineage: Eukaryota > Viridiplantae > Streptophyta > Magnoliopsida > Asparagales > Orchidaceae > Phalaenopsis > Phalaenopsis equestris. The sequence continues at coordinate 81,025 of NW_018250121.1, read as the reverse complement.
GGGCAGCTTTTTGAAAACGCCGTCGTCGCGTTTGTTTTGCTCGTTCAGGGGAAACGAAGTTAGATTTTTTTCGGCCTCGCTGCTCGCGTTTTCAATCTGCATCGCGCTTTTATTCTCCTCTTGTGCCCATGTTTGTGTCTCCTCCTTCGCTTGGCATCTCTTGCACTAAAGCGCCTCTCCATTGCCTCTCTCTCGGTTGCTTTTATAGACGAATCCGTCTCTTTAGAGATCCTTGACTCGGCTTCCCTCTGGTATCGCCCTCTATCCCTCTGTCACTTTGTCCGTCTCCCCTCGCTTGTCCCGTGTCCCGGATTGCTTGTTGGTGAGTTGACTCACATCTGGTTGGAACATCACTAATGCAATTTTTTTCTATATGCATTTTGCAGGTTTATTTGGTGGCTTTCTTTAGGATATTTTACCTTTGTGGGAAACTTTTGTAGTAAATTGGGGTTGATTTGGTTGGAGTCCTTGCCCAATTATCCTTTTCAATTGGCTGTTTAATGCTCGTTTACATCGATGATCAATGTTTTACATCGAAACTTTTTCTGATTTGGATTTTGGAAGAGGAGATGGGGTGATTAAAGATAGAAGAATTGCTTGAATTTTGAAGATTACTAACCTCTTCCGCGTATATGTTTTTCTCATTATTCTACATGGGTAATTTCTATGTGAAATGACATGTGGTCAAGAAAGAAGTTAACTTGAGAAGAGGGCTTGGTTTTTTGAGATTTGTGCACATATTTGGGATTGGATGGAAAATAATTTACCATAATCATGCTTAATAAGGAAAGGGAGCTTGTGAAACTTTAAAGCTTCAATCTTTTCCTCATGAATGTAGTTGAGAAAGAGATGAGAAAAGATGACATTCTCGTGCTTTTTATTATTTCATTTAGTAGATGATGCTCCGATGCCTATTTATTTTGTTTTTAATAGATCTTTTGATGATATTAATTGCTTGATTGGTGTAACACATTGTGTCAAATTAGATCTTATTGGCTTCAATATGGAGAAAGAATTTCATTATGGTCAGGGCTAAGATAGGTGCCTTTTCTATTCACTTCTATGCAAAAGGAACATATGAGCATGTTCCTTCTCCGAAGTCATTTGTGTGGTAGCCTCTACCACTCTTCAGTGAAAGATTCTTCAGTTTTGGGAAGAATTTTGCATCTTCTCTCATTAGTTGATGTTCCTATCCTTCCTTTCTTTGGAGTAAATATCTCATACACACGGTTGTGTGAAGTCATTCAGAGTTGGCAACATTTTTCTATAATAAAAAATGTGCTCTATGCTGTGAAACATGCACACTGCGGCTTTGTTCTGGCATCGAAAAGCATTTAAGATCCTTATAAATAAACCTCACTCATAACTAGGCTTCTCTTCTTGGTTTTATAGCCTTTAAAAAGAACACTTTTGCATCCTTGAAAAGAGTGAAATGTTTGTAGCCACACTTTGAAATGATGATCACACTTTATGGGTTTTGAAAACAACAGATATTTTTTGTCCCTTGCTAAATTTTATGTGGATAGGTATGAGTAGATGTGGAATAGAAGAACAATTTGAAATGTACATACACTCGCATGCTAGTGCAAATAAAAAAAAGGCACATTCAAATCGTGCACGTACAAGTGTCTATTTTTATAGAGTACCAAGTGTGTGTTGTGCTTAGTTGTACATTGTTTCCTTAATGTTGATTACTCTGGATTGGTTGGTGTGCTTAATTGTCTTTTGATTGGCGAAAAATTGCAGTGGTGTAATGTAGTAGTGGAAATGGCCTCAATGTCATTTTAATGCTTGTTTTTTTCTAGTTGTTTGTTCCACTTATCTAACATACACGTCACTCAAATCTTATGAACTTACATATCTAACACCTATGCTTTCAATTTTGACATGAATATCAGCTTATCTATGCATGAAGCTGTTTATACCACTTTTATGTGATCTGAATGAAATATTTAGGTGTTATAAATGTTAAGAAGTAAAGCTTATTTGATTTGTTTGTTAGCAACACAATGAGTAATACTAAAGAGTTCAGATCATCGACCATATAGGATAAGGAGGTTACTTTCATATTTTGCGACCTTTGTCTCAGGAGTTCGATGATATCCCTTGAGGTTAGTGTATCTCGTGACATACACAATCTCAAGATTAAAATTAATATTAGCATAATTTTAATTATAATTTTAATAATTTTTTCTTTTTTAGTCAATTTTGATACTCATTGTTAGGTGATGACTGTTTCATCTTTTTTCTGTATTGTTATATATTAATTTTCTGCTTCTGCAGTATCAAATATACTGTCAGAACAGTTCTGTTACAAATAACATTACTTAATAGGGGCAGAATTGTCATTTATTTACAAACAATTGCAAATCAGCTGTTTTTAAACAGTTGTCCCAAACAACCAGCCGGCTTATTCCAATAAGCTGCTGATTAGCAGCTTATCAGGATAAGTTGCTAATTAGTAGTTTATCAGGATAAATTATTGATCAACAGATTATTCAATAAGTTGCAGTTGCCCCAGACCCTTAGTGGCATATGCAGCTTATCCAATAGGTTGGTTTGCAGCAGCCGCCCTAGGAAGCCGTTGCGGGAAAACTGGATGCCTTTTTTATTTTTAAAGTTTGAAATCGTTGTGTGATAGCTGTTTCTGGATAAATGACTATTTTGCCCCTGTGCAGTAATACTATTTGCAATAGAACTGTCATAGCAATATATTTCATATTTGAGAAGCAAAAAACTACTTTAGGATAGTAGAAAAATTAAGATATACACTTCGCATAATAATGAATACCAAGTGTCCTAAAACAAAAAAAAAGTGTGAAAATTATCTTTAAAAAATGATAATATTAATTTAAAAATCCAGCTAGCGTATGTCTCGAGTTGCGTCGTTCTCCGGGGATGCCATCCAGCCCCGAACATTATTGGCAATGGAATCTTGCGGACTGTCTGAAGTCACGCTTCTTCGGATCGTCTGCCCACTGAAAGAAGTCACTTTTTCTGATCGTCTGCCCACCGTGGGCACTTATATAACTTTCTTGCATAGCTATATGCTCGATGTGACGTCAGTAGGGAAGGCTGTAGTCTGCAGTGACAGAACACTCGTCGGGAGGTCTCTGAAACCCTGGAGCTCATCTTTTTAGAATTATAAAAAAGACAATTCATTAGTCATAACAGAAGTTGAAATTGCTAAAAAAGATAATTAATTACAGTTATTTGCAGATGTGAGGTCGTAGAGAACTCAATGTACCAATCAACAAATCAGTCACTACAAAAAGAAAATAGATTTTGAAAAAAAATAAGTTTTTGGTTGCCTTTAATCTACGTAAAACCAACCTTCCGTGCGTCGCATGCGTATATAACAAAAAAATGCAATCTTAAATAACCTCATAAACCGATGCACTGAAAGAAAGAGAACTTGGTTGCCTTCATTATGATTTCACATGTAACGACTAACAGACCATTCAGAAGAACCCATGAAGGTCAAACGCTCATCGCCGACCTCTCAAATCCTAAAAAAAAAATAAGTAAAATGCGAATGGGAAAAAATTATACTTATAAATAGTGTAAAAAATTTAAATCATAAATATAAAATGTAAAGTACAAATTACTTTAAATAAAAGAAATATAGTATTGAATGTTTAATACATAATACTAAATAAATTACAAATACTCTTATCAGCCTCCTACTAATTTATCCGTAATTTGTGCCATTAACTCCGTCATTTCGCATGCTTCTTCCCCTCTCTAATACAGATAATGAAAGGATCATTTTCAACTTGTGGCAGGGAATTCCTGAGGTGATACACAAATGCCTCTGGCGGTCCATGCTTATGATCCTCGTCAGTCTGACGAAAGTCAATGTCGCCGCGGGAAGGATGTCGTTAAATATATTTGTTTAGTGTCACCGTGACAATGACTATCTGCACTTGTTGAAGGAACGAATAAGATGACATTTCGCGGAGTATAACCAATTTCTTATTCAAAGCTCAGAAAATCTTCTCGATGACACCGCGTGAGGAATGCCTTTTATTAAACAGGCCCTTTCTGTCGCATGTTACATTGCTAATTCACTCGAAATCAAGTTTGTGATATCTCGTATTAAAATAGAGTTTGAGATGCCCTCGCTGCAACAAATAACTAACATCAACCAAATAATGTTTATCTAAAATGTATTACATAATTAATATGAAGGTTAAAGTGAAACACGAGTAGTTGGGTTCGAGCGTACCTTCAGGAGGGTGGGGGAAGTTGTAGCCGGTATTTCACGTTGTAAATTTGAAAATTCTACTGTAATGCGTACCCTTCCAATCGGGCATGACAAGTAAAGCACATGTTGAAGTCGCAAACAACCATGACATTCTGCATTGGGTACCCGCATCGTCCAATGGATGCGATCTTTTCATTGTTTGGAACTCGTGCATCAACGTGGGTTCCATCTATTGCTCCAATGCAATTGTTCTCAAATGAGAACAAGTTTTAAATGAACGGTATGCATTTTTTAAATTGAATGCAATTATTTTGAAATGTTACCTTAAAGAACGGTATGTACCTTGTATCGTGTGAAATCTCCGCAGGAGTCCGTTCGAATGAAGTAACAATAGGTTTTATGAATTGTGAAGATAAGCTCACAAGTGCCTCCAAATCCACTGAGATGTTTCTAATAATGGTTTCGGAGCGCCTTGCATTGATTCATTCTGGGATAGTATGTAGATTGTTATTGCCAATACCTCTCATGAAGTCGTTCTCGATGGCTCATGAAGTCCATAAAATCTGTTTAGTTTTGTCAAAAGATCATTAAATATCTCTTGTTTCATGGTGAACTTGTTATTGAATCTCGTTGGTGTCCAGTAAGCAGCTCCACAACCTATTTGTCCCCAACATATGAGGATGTTAAGTATGGAGAGCGATCTACGAACTTGTTGTAATATTCGTAGATAAAGCATATGACTGCAGCTCTCCTTTTGTGTCTTTCTCCAATTGAATTCATCTAGATGTATATTGTATTAGCCGACACGAAAGCATTAATAAATTTGATATAACCATGTCCCAAGCAACATGAATAACATAATGAACATTGTTGAAGCACAAATAACATAAATATTGGAATATTAGTAATAACTAGAAAATTCTCCCAAACGTATGAAATATCCACAACATTATTAAAACAACACACCAACATAAATGTCCCAAGCAGTTGTAATTAAAAGAAGCGTCTCTGATCTTCATTCAATTGTAATAATATCGTAGGTGCGGAAGTATTTGACTCCAGCATCTTCACAAAAAAATTCCTACAGGTCGAATCTTCAAGCAATTTTATTGCAAATAAATACAACTCCGAAAGTTCGTTACCTGAATTCAGAACTTCCAGAATCGTATCCATTGAATCAACTTGTGTTTGGGTGGGGGTGGTGGTGGCAAGAAGCCACTAGATGAGATATTTGGGTTCTAAGGTAAGCAACACCACCTTTCTTTTTATCCTCAACCTAAGGACGCTTAGTACGACCAGTGGACTCAACTTTCTTTGCTGGGGACTTCACTAGAATCACCTGATTGTTCTACTGCTAAATTCTCAGGTCTGCCACGAAAACCTATTTCACTAGGGGCACATACATATTTGTTAGTCACCATGACCCCTTTGAACATTTGATCCAACTTCTCCTCCAAATCAGGTTCGAGGTCGCTGAGTTTAAATTTCTTTATACCAGGATCACCTACAAAGTCATAACATCTATTTTAGTTTTAAAATGAAAATTAAATTGACCACATTATGTTATATGTCAGAGATACTCATCGCAAGTTTTTCCGCCCACCTGTCCTCGAAAACATCAATGGTTCTTTTCACTGGATCTCACCCCATACCCGTTGATCATCGTTTCAATTCTTTCCGAACTTTCCAATCTTTCTTGAGTTCATCCTACTTGTTCTTTAGTTGCATCTTGTCGTACTCTTTACCTGTGCTTTATTTGAATTTTTTGATAATATTTTTCCTACTTTCTTTGTTTAAGAAGATTGTGGGTCTATTTTCAAGTTCTATTTTCTTTAGGCAAATGTCACATAATATTATTTTGGTTTTTTTATCTCACATTGCGGGTGTAACCTCTTTAGTTTTAACCATCGTATTGTTGTGATAATTAGAAGAAAAATAAGTAAATGAAAATCAAACAATATATGCACAAACCAACAATCAACTAGCCCAACCCACATCTACCAGCCCAACACTAAACAATATGCCCTAACACAACATAGCCACCACCCCAACCCACAATCATATCCTCTGCACACGACAACCGCACGCCGCAGCCTACAACCACAGGCCCCAACCCACAACCATAGGCCCCAACCCACAACCATATGCCCACACAGTCCACCAACCCCAGCCAAAACCACATGCACCAGCCAACAATCACATGCACCAGCCAACAATCACATGCACCAGCCAACAAGGACGCTTAGTATGACCAGTGGACTCAACTTTCTTTGCTGGGGACTTCACTAGAATCACCTGATTGTTCTACTGCTAAATTCTCAGGTCTGCCACGAAAACCTATTTCACTAGGGGCACATACATATTTGTTAGTCACCATGACCCCTTTGAACATTTGATCCAACTTCTCCTCCAAATCAGGTTCGAGGTCGCTGAGTTTAAATTTCTTTATACCAGGATCACCTACAAAGTCATAACATCTATTTTAGTTTTAAAATGAAAATTAAATTGACCACATTATGTTATATGTCAGAGATACTCATCGCAAGTTTTTCCGCCCACCTGTCCTCGAAAACATCAATGGTTCTTTTCACTGGATCTCACCCCATACCCGTTGATCATCGTTTCAATTCTTTCCGAACTTTCCAATCTTTCTTGAGTTCATCCTACTTGTTCTTTAGTTGCATCTTGTCGTACTCTTTACCTGTGCTTTATTTGAATTTTTTGATAATATTTTGCCTACTTTCTTTGTTTAAGAAGATCATGGGTCTATTTTCAAGTTCTATTTTCTTTAGGCAAATGTCACATAATATTATTTTGGTTTTTTTATCTCACATTGCGGGTGTAACCTCTTTAGTTTTAACCATCGTATTGTTGTGATAATTAGAAGAAAAATAAGTAAATGAAAATCAAACAATATATGCACAAACCAACAATCAACTAGCCCAACCCACATCTCCCAAACCACCAACCATAGGCCCCAACCCACAACCATATGCCCACACAGTCCACCAACCCCAACCAAAACCACATGCACTAGCCAACAATCACATGCACCAGCCAACAACCACATGCTCCAACCACAACCACAACCACAACCACATGCCCAACACAGCTCCACACCCTCATCCCCCAACCACATGCCCCAATCCACAACCACATGCCCCAATCCACAACTACATGCCCAACACAGCCCACCACCTCCAACCAAAACCTTATGTACAACAGCCAGAACTGCAAATGCCCCAACACCATTGCCACAACAATCACAAGAACCATCAACCACAACAATTGGAGTCTTGACAAGATATGTGAAAAAAACTACACAGGAGAATATGCACTCTACCAGGCATGAAAAAATGAAACAACATGAATGATGACAAACAAGCTACAACCACCAACTCCGACCTCCACAAAACCCTCACTCCAAGCCACATCCACTACCAAGCCACATCCACTACCAAGCCACATCCACAACCTCAAACCACATCCACAACCCCATGCCACATCCCCCACAAGCCACATCCACAACCCCAAGCCACATCCACCCTAAGCCACATCCACATTCTCTCTCTGCTAGCACAATTTCCAATGCTAGCACAATTTCCAATGTTTACAACTATATTCATTTCAGGAAGCAATTTTTTAAATAGTTTTGCCCAATTAGATAAAGTTGAAAGAGGAACAACAACAATAAATACTTTTGCCCATGCCACATCCACCCAATTGATATGTATTCACATCAATGCCCAAGCCACAAACACAAATTACTCCAAAGAACACTAAGAATAATCTAACATCATTGCCCAAACAACACCCACAATAATTTTTTTTTTTGTTAGATCCTCATGCAAACCACCTAAATGATGTGTATTCACATCAATGACTATGTCACAACCAATATAGACCCTCACTCAAAAATATCCAACATCCGATTGCTATTATCTCCAAGCCACATCTTCAAAAAAAGTTTTTTTATACAACTTATCAAACCCAAAATCGAGCCACCAAGAATTTAATCTAACATCTAGCATTCACATTTCTGCCGCACATCCAACCATCGAACAACATTTACAAATTTAACTTCACAAATCCAACCAACAAGCATTCGCATCTGTTGAGGAAAAAGTATTTACCGCTAGGGAACCGAGGAGGAAGAGGACGAAGAGAAACCAGGTAGTGTGAGATATGCGGGAGAAGAAGAGGAAGAAAATCCAAGGAGCGTGAGCAACGTGGGGGAAGAAGAGGAAGAGGAGCAATAGATTGCAGCTTTCACTTTGTATAAAAAGCCGAACGAGGAGGAAAAGGGTTAGGGCGGAATCGAAAAGAGGGCACCAATGTAAAAAACCGAACGAGAAAAGTGGGCCACGATGTCTAACCCGCGGCTCGCATTTTACCCTAAACGCTCCGCCGCTGCTCCATCTCCCCAAACAACAAAACTTTGCGGCTCCCCGCTGCGCCGCTGCCCGATTGCCGCCCCAAACGGGGACTAATAGTATAACTGATTGTAGAAACACCTGATCTGGAACTTCCAAAGGAAATTGAGCCTGTGTAAATGTAAAAATGCATTATTCATTTGATGAATTAATTGAGCAATCTGATAATGTAAATGAATTATTTGTTGATATTATTCTTATAATGAGTAACTTCATTGAAATCAATCTTATAGGTGGTTTTTGATTTCTTGATTCTCAAAATACAAGCCAAAGTAGAGTTCCCTCCATGCTAAATATTGTCACAGTAATGTTTGTTAATAAGCAAGGGATGAAAGAGATGACTCCAATGAAGGATTGTGGGGCGCTTGGCGTATATTTTTATGAATTGAATGTCATATACAAGGAATTTAATGCAGCAACATAGGATCTTTTGTGTTTGTTAAGCATCATACCACTTTAAGTGGTTTAACCTCATGAACAGCAAAAAAATATGTTTTGTCCCATGCTCGAGTTTTTAGCAATATTCGAGATTCATCTAGTGTATGAAATTTTGTAACATGGACAAGCAATTCATTTAGTGTCACAACTTATGAGGCTCTTGTAGCATGTGATGTGTTTTATGCATTGTTGATGGTGATTTCCTATTGTGGGTTTAGTTATTATTATGGAAAAATTGAACTCAGTATTATTTGACATCGAGAGGTTTTTTTTTAATGGCTTTATGATACCTTTATGTTTTTAATAAAATCAATTTAAAATTAGAAGTTAGAACAAGTCAATGATAGGCAACCCATTAGAGAACAAATTGATTATAAATGTAAAGTCAGGGCATGTAATTGACTAACTTAGAATAAATTTTCTTTTTAATTTTTTGACCTTATATTGTACTAGCTGAATATATATTGATTCATTTGACTGTAATTCTAGTGTGACTGCTGAATTTAGTAAAAGTTATCTACTCAAACTAACGTAAGGCTTGAATTTTTCTTTTTTACCTGGGCAAATTTTTTCATTGGCCTTGTTTATTTTTACATGTGTTGCTGTTCGCTTCCTAGTTTTTCTGATTTGATTGAAATTAGTGGCAATTAAGATTTTGTTCATGTTGAAAAATTTACGATTGCTTGTTGACTTTGTGGTTTGGATTTTTATTTGATGTTATAGACTTTTAGTATTTTAATTATTTGATTATTTTATACCAATCAGTTTAAAGAAAGCATTTTTTTATTATTTTATTTTATTTTTTGCGTATTTAGTTGTTTTTTGTCTAAGGTTCTATTCTCATTTTGTTTAACATACATTATATCATATTTAGTTACATTAGGAAATATTAACTTCAAATTGTTCTTCATCAAATATTAATTATCATTTTTTTATATATAATATTAATATGCATAAAATGTGACCACTCATAATTAATATTATATATATAAAATGATATATACATAAAATATTAATATTAATATATATAAAATGATATATATAATTATATATATATCACTCATAATTATTTTGAACCAGACCGTCTACTAGCCAAAGCAAATTGATCTCTATTTAAAGCTGATTAAATTTTAAGTCATAATCGACTTACTTTCAAGTTTTTGACAAAATTGCCAACCCTGCTTTAATTAAACTTGAAATTGATTCAGAAGTTTTTTTTTTCTCGACCTTATAGTTTGACTGGTGGATCGATTCAAAATGGCTCGGGTCTATTGCAAATGAACTCAAAATTTTAGTGAGTATTTTACTAATTATCGCCACCTACTACGATTCTGTCACATTTTGATTAAGCATTGTCATCCTTATCAATCATGGTGATTATAACTTGGTAATCAATTAAAAAATATATAGATATTTTTAGTTGAATCATCATCTTTCTTTCACACTTGGTACTTTTTCGTCCTCTTTTTTATTGGGGAGATGGAGAGCACTGAATTTCTGATGTTGGCGGCAAGGAGGGAAGACTCCTTTACATTATGTTTTCCCCTTCACACTGTACTTTAGTCTCCATATATTTGAGTTCATATTTTCTCTATCTGTTACTTGTATGATGATACTTATTGACTAATTGATGTTTGTAAATCCTTGGCATGTGCTAGCACTTAAGCATATATGGGTTCAATGGAGGTAATATAGGCTTTTTTGGGTGGTTTTTCATTTTGAATAGTCTTCATCTTGCAATTAATGGGGGCATTAGGCAAGCGACATTGTAACTTGTAAGTATAAACCCTTTGCTAAACTTTCCTTCTTTTTCTCTTTTGGTTGTTTGTTTGACACATAGTGGGATTAAGGCTTTGTTGTTGTTGGTTGTTTGTTTGACACGTGAAACGTAATTTAGCAACAACAACTATAGGCCTTTATCTCATTAAGTGGGGTCGGTTATATAAATCCTTCTTCTCCATTGAATCATATTGAGTGTCATTTTCATTTAATTCTAATAAATTAGGATCATTCTTTATACAATTTGCCCAAGTTTTATTAGGTATACCTCTCCCTTTCATAACACAAGTCAAATCTAAAACATCTAATGTCCTAATAGGATCATCACATGATTGGTGTTTAATGTGACCAAACCATCTAAGGTGACTTTCTCTAATCTTGTCCACCACTGGAGCTACACCCTATCACGAATAATTCATTTCGCATTTTGTTTCTAAGCGTCAAGCCACTCGTCCACCTAAGTATTATCATCTAACTTTGTTTTATGCTTCTCTTTTAAAGGCTAACATTCTGTGCGATAGAGCATTGCAGGTCTCACCACTTTCCTATTAGTCCGAGCGGTAATTTTCTATTACACAATAGACCCGATGCATTTCTCCACTTCAACCAACCAACTTGAATTCTACTAGTACTATCCCCATTCATATCACCATCATTTTAAACCATGCATTCCTCAACTTCAACCAACAAACTTGAATTCTACTAATAACATCTCCATTTTTATCACCATCACTTCGAACTATAGACCCGAGATATCGAATACTATCACATCTTTTACTGATTTTGATCACCCATAGTTACAACTCTTATCACTAGAGCTACTAAAATTACATTTCATGTATTCAGTTAAATCTACTCAAATGAAGGCCTTTAGATTCCAATGTAGACCTCAATAATTAATATTTTTGCTAAACTCTTTCTCTGCTCTTATCCACAATAAAGATATCATCAGCGGAAACCGTACGCCGAAGTACATCCTCCTGTGAATGTCCAGTAAAAACATCCATAACTATAGTAAAAAGATATGGGCTTAAAGCCCATCACTGATGTAATCCAATTGAAATGGGAAAATACTTGGTCATTCCTTCTCCTATTCGAACATAAGTAACAATTCTAGTTTACATATCTTTAATAACTTAAAAATAAGTCATATCAACACCTTTCTTCTCTTAAACCCTCCAAGGACTTCTCTTGAAATCTTACCATTAGTTTTTTCTAAATTAATAAAAATCCGTAGCAGTTTCTTTTCTTACTTCATAATGTTATGGTTTTTTTACTTCATCGATAGCAGCTTATTTTTTTTCCCCTCATTAATGTTAGAATATTCTTCATTTTTAATTGAAAAGGAAAGTTGTCACCTTATCGTTACTCTTTTTCATTTTTTTCTAGCATTCTTATTGTCTATGTTTGAATTTTATAATAATTAGTTCCATGTACAGCTTCATAAATTATATGATACGACCAGCACCATGGTATTCTTTATTTCGAATTTCTATTTTTATTACTGGTCAGTAGTTGATTTTATGGATGTATTATTTTAAAATTATTTTAAAGTTTGTGAAATCTTTGTGAAATCTTTTTTTTTTTTAACGGCATATTAATTGTGAATGCAGTTCTTTTAGTTTTTTGCAGTTCGAACCAGTATGTTTGGACTTTTTGTAGTCCTTTTTATGTAGATTACTACTAATTTTTTTTTAGTTATTGGAGATGTCTCATTTTGTAGTCTGCTTTTGTATTGTTATTTTCTGAATTTGACTCCTTGAATTTTACCTTGAGCAATTTTGAGAATTTCAATCCGAATAGGACATATTTCAAGTCATATTGTACAACATACCTAGACACATCTTCACTGTTTTTTAAATTCTACTGAATGACTGGAATATGTCAGTATAACTGACGACATTTTGCCAATGGACTAACCATTTATATTTTAATAACTTGATTTCTTTTAATTCTTGTTTTTCTTATAAAATTTTTTTTTCTTCAGCTGAATGTTGACGCTTTACTTTGTGTCAACTTGTTTTTTTTATCTTTGATTCTAAATCTTCTCGTTTTTTTTCCCAATGGGCTACTGTTTGCTCTAATGCATGATTTTACTATGATTTTCTTGATATGGTGATAAAGATCATTTCCAAGTGCCATTATAATTGCACTTTTTCAGTTATACCCATCCCACCATATGCTTCAATTTGAATAATCCTCAATTCGATAGGTTGGGATCTAATTCTCTTTATTTTTCAAAATATTTTTTAATGTTGGATTAAATGTTACCATCCAATTTGGAATGGATGATTGGGGTATGCGAATTTGGTTGGTACGATAACCATGGTAATTTAAAGGGAACTTCCTCATTTTATGGTGTATGGTGTTCTTTTTTATTAACTAAATTTCTACTTACACCTATTATAAGCTATTTACTAATGTGCATACTAATTTCTGTGAGTTACATTTTGTAACTTGCAGGACATCAGTAACGTAGGTACCTCTTTTTATGTTTCTTGTTCATTATATTTATTTTTTTCATGTTCGATAGGTAACTTGGATGAAAGGGTTACTGAAAGGGTCTTATATGAAATCCTTATTCAGGCTGGTTATCTAGTTGACCTACATTTACCTCGGGATAAGGAATCTAAAAATCACAAGGGCTTTGCTTTTGCCGAGTATGAAACAGAGGAGGTTGCAAATTATGCTGTTAAGCTTTTCTCTGGTCTCGTTCGACTACATAACAAAACTCTTAGATTTGCGGTGCGTTTTTGTTATCTTAGTTCAACATGTTATGCCATCCTTTAGAACTTGTAACATTTTAAGTAATCTCTTTGAATTACCTGGACCAGGTAGGAGGTTTTCCAAGACCAATTTTTAATTTTTAAGATGATTGCATCCTCTTAATTTATGTGGTTTTGTTCTGATTGACCTTAATTTATTGCTCTTAATACTTAGGTGCTGCTGCTGTTTTCAGCTGACAGCTTGAATCTCTTTTTCTCAAATTAATACTTGGTTCTGATCCGAGATTCACAATAACATCTTTAGTCCTTGTTATCTTTTGCATTGTACAATTCAATCTCTGAGATAATGTTAACATACTTGAGTCATCTTCTATTCCTTCAGCTGTGACTTCTGTGACCATTCCAGTTTTTCATGAAAATAAGCATGGAAGGATGAGCGGAAAAAAATTGTCCTAGTCTGTTGTTCAAGTCCAATTATATTTCTGGTTTTTCTTTTAGGCTTTATTTATTAGTGCTTTTTGTTTCATTATCATTTTGGCATATTTTTTCAATTTATGTGGGGCATTTATTTAACATTGTTTTCTCAAGCCCGCATACTTTTTGTATGATTTATTGAGCATATGAATTGACTTAAAAGTTTACAAATAAAAAAAACATATGTTACTAGTTTTCAAATTGCAAATATGGACTAGTCCTAACATACATGCCAAAATGCTTGAAATCATGATACATACATAGAGATACGTACATTCATATGCACATATATAAATATACATATATACATGTACATACATATATATCTATATTGTGTGTGTGTGTGTGTGTGTTTATATATATACCCCCGTGGGTAGTGTGTGGTGCTCGAATATTTAACACACCCAGGGATAATCGGGGCTCGTCTAATAGCCTTTGGCCATTCCTTTAAATAAATAATATATATATATATATATATA